>NC_065550.1:14899674-15041673 GCF_022605725.1 Anthonomus grandis grandis
TAGACTTTCTTAGTAGTTAAATTATATACATTTCAAGGTTCTTATAACAACTATAATATGCCTATATTTGAGGGATATTATATTTGCTGTAGCTGCTTGATGAGTCGATGAACTAAAATAAAAAGGTAGGCTCGAGTACTTTAATTTAAGTTGCTTCGTACAGTAATCTTGGTTTATCCAATTTTTTATTTGCGACAGTAAATATTTTTTTTATTTAAAATTTTTTTATTTTTGAGTTTCTTGAAATATTTCCATTCGTTGGCGAAAGACTCCGGATGCTCCTAGTTAACTAATAAATCAATAACAAATACCTAAGCTATTCTTAACAAACACATCTTATTGACCATAAAGAAAAATTATTTGTACACCATTGTTGCAGATAAATCCTACACTATAGCACAGTCTAACAGTTGAAATCTATATACTTTGACTATAGTATCTTAATGTCTGGTCTATCGAAGGTATCTTATATAACACTGCATTTCCAAGCAAGAAGTTTGAGACAAAGTATCTCAAAAAGGGGGTTGTTATTTAAGAATATAAGATTGTCAGAATATTACTC
Source organism: Anthonomus grandis grandis (assembly GCF_022605725.1). Lineage (NCBI taxonomy): Eukaryota > Metazoa > Arthropoda > Insecta > Coleoptera > Curculionidae > Anthonomus > Anthonomus grandis. The sequence continues at coordinate 14,900,237 of NC_065550.1, forward strand.
CCTACCTTGTCTGGAATAGTGGTAGATTTTGTCTAAAATTTCATACAATTTCGAAACAGCGTAGCAACAAAGATATAATCATTGCAAATAGGTTTTCCAGGCTAATTTTTCTCTTATTACCTCGCTAGAAGTCATTTACGGCTCATTATCTTTAAACTTGAAGTTGAAAAACAATAAAATGTAACACGTGTTCGCCTTCCGATTACTTATCTCATTACGTTGTCATTTGAATCGAGTAAAGGTTCAGCACTTTTAAAGAAAATGTTGGTAGTCTTTCTAAACATTTTCTAAACCAATTTTTTAAATTATGTATTTAGTTCTAAGATTAATAAAACTATGTTTTTCTTGATGAAAAAAGAAATAACTAAGCTAGTTGGGTTAGTTTTATAATTTAAATCTTTTTAGTATCATAGTTGACATCCAAACGTCTTTGCTACTAGAATAGAAAGAAAATTACATTAAGAGCACAAGTTAAAGCTTCTTTCTAAAATTTATCATGAGAACAAAATAATTTTTTATGCAATTAATAAACAATATAAACTTAAGTTACTGATAAAAATATTATTTTTATATTATGAACTATAGGGTCTATCATTTAAAAAAAATTGGCATCTTAAAACAAATAAAACTAGTGCTTTCTACTAAAAGAACAAAGTTTTTTTTATCTTTAAAGTGTTGTCTTTAGATATACTTAGTATACTTCAAATGCTCTCTACAAAATTATTACAATTTTTTTAAAAACTGGAATTAAAAAAAAACATGAAGTTTACAGACTTTCTGCAGGCTATGAAATTTTTACAAAAATACCGCAAATAAAAAAACCAACGATCCTGCTAATTACTTCAAACAAAATTATTAAAAATGTCTTTACAATTTTTTTTGTAGAAAATCAAGTTTACGATAATAATAAATACTCGAAACTCGCATACAATCGAAAACAGAAAGGAATAAGGCTCTAATATGCTCTGTCACCTGCTTTAGTTTGAACTACACATTTGAGAGATTATATACAGAATATGATAACTATAAATAAAATAATAAAAAATTGATTTGGCCCTCTATGCCCTGTCTTTAATATAATATATTTGACAAAAAACAATAATTTTATAAAGAATATGCTATATGAGAAATGTGGTTGCAGCTTTATTTTAAATTTTTATATAAAATATTTAAAAAAATCTTCAATTATATTGAATATAATTAAAAACAGTTTTCGGAAGATGACAAATCTGATTTAATACTTAAAAAAATAATCTTATACAGAAGAAAAATCGGTTTCAATTTAATTTATTCAGCATCAAATTACACAACTTTGCCATAATTTGACCAACCCTGTATCTATTACGATTTTCAGAAAGCAAATAATGATCCTGGAAAATGATAGTAAGTAATATTTCCAGATGTACACATCCACGAAATATTAGTTTAGTTTTAATTTATTATCGCATAGTCTATACTCACGCTGCACTGGATACTGTCAGAAAGCATTAACAAAATTGCAGTAAGGCGGAATAATACTGATATAACGGCTGTAATAAGGATTAGATCTTTGTCGGGCCAAATCAACGAATATTAAGGTAATGACAGAATGCCATTGCATTCTGGTAGAGTGATAAAGTTATCTTAATGCATATTGTATCTATATTTATTTAGCCATTTATGTTTCAAATTATACTTGTTAATTTTAAAATATTGTCCTTGATGACATATTTTTCAAATATAATTTATACTTTCGCAGATTTGCAAAATGAAATTGAAATAAAGAGAAAATACACAGATAAAAAATAAAACAGAATAAATACAATTACTTTCAGAGATAATAACATGCAGGACGCCAGCAAACCTTTCTCTATACGCAAGTTTAATGGGATTTTACATTTACCAGGTCTGGGAACAATATTTACATTTTAACTGAAGTTATTTTAAAGTGGTTTCGTTCTTTCCCGCGGTTTATAGTTTTAATGAGCCCGGGGCCTAAATGCAAATGGCGCAGACCCTTGATATTTTCATAAAACGGAGTCAAAGAAAAAATATTTTTGTGCTACAGAGCAGATATATTTAATTACAAATTATAAAAAACCCTTGAATTTTACTGACAATGGAATTTCCTATATTTTTTAACGCTTCCTTGTGCATAAAAATCATTGATAAAGTACATCGACAATCGCAATTTGGCACGTGAACGAATAAATTTGAAAATGAACAATATAGGTAAATATTTAAACAAATTATCAGCAATGCCCGTTATCGGGATTTTCGATATATGGCTTTTGATACTCGATTCTTTATACATGATTAATTAATTGATTCAGCACTCAGTGTGCTAAAAATAATTTTTGGATACATAACGGTGAATGACGTGGTTAAATATTTAGGAAGGAAACTTACACCTATATAACCAAAATTTTCAATCGTTCGAAATTATTATTAAGAAATTTATTTATTGTTTATTGTTCAACAGTACAAAACCATTTACAGAACAAAGCTAGCACACCAAGTAACAGATATAAATTATGAAAAAAAAAACTGAAAAATACAATATGTGCTTAAGCTATAAGACCTACACATCTAACTTAAATAAGAGGGAAGAAAATTTCCCTAGTGAAAATACCTACTTGTCTAAGACAACAGTTATGTATATCGCACAAAGCAGAGATGCTGTTAAAATTTGTGGTCATAACAAAAATTGGTGACTTCTTACCAATGTTAGTTCTCGAATGAGGACAATAAAATGTTTCGGTAAGCCGTGAGTTACATCTTGGTACTCTTAACATTGATAAAAGATTATGAGTAAGCTTATATACAAAGTTATTAGAAACAAGCATCCTTCTAAAATTAAGAGAATCGATATTAAACTGAGACAGTAAAAGAGCATTATCAAATCCTCTTTGAGGATAGGCACCAGCTTCCTTCAAATGCAAAAATTTGAGGAATTTTCTTTGAACATTCTCTAGAGCCATAACATGAATCTGATATATTGGATACCATACTAAGCAGCAATATTCAAGTCTTGATCGAACTAGTGAGTAAAACAGTATTTTAAGAGATGTAATATTAGTGAATTGTTTACAGTTTCTCATTATAAAACCTAAAACTCTATTTGCGGATGAAAGGACTGACTGAGTGTGGGGAATAAATGTCAGTTGGGTATCAAATGTAACCCCCAAGTCATAGTAATATAAATCATAGTAGTATATTTTCACAATGCTCTAATTCTTCAGAACTGATACTGTATACGTAATTTAATGGTTTACGTTTCCGAGTGAATGTCACTACTTTACATTTAGATATATTTACTTTAAGTTTATTCTTTATACACCAGGTGTGTAAAATATTAAGTTGATGTTGGAGAAATACACAGTCATCAATACCATTGATTCTGCTATATATTTTCAAATCGTCGGTAAACAGTAAGTTTTCACAAGTTAAGGCGCGGGAAAGGTCATTGATGAAAAGTAGGAACAGTAAAGGCCCGAAATTCGATCCTTGAGACACCCCAGATGAAGCCAAATACAACTCAGACTTGAAGCCGTTATAAGAAACAAATTGTTGCCTTGAAGTAAGATATGATCTAAAAAAAGAGACAAGTGATGGACTAAATCCAAAAGAACATAGTTTTTTAAGTACAGTAAAATGATCAATGCAGTCAAAGGCCTTTGAGAAGTCTGTGTAAACTACATCAGTCTGGCCGACGTCACCAATAGCATCACTTAAAAATTGAGTAAATTGAAGCAGATACATTGTAGAACGTGTGGGCATAAATCCATGTTGCTGAGTGGCGATGAGTCTATGAACTGCTGCAAACATACGGTTGTATATGACTTTCTCAAAGACCTTTCCAAAACTACTGAGAATCGCAATATGAATGATCGCAATGATGCTTTTAATTGGCAATATTAGAAGCATCCCCCTTTTTCAATATCGGACATACGCTAGCCAGTTTCCAGCATGACGGAAATGTGCATGTCTTCAAGGCCAAATTAAAAAGATATTTAAGAGGCTCAGCGAAAACAGCACTACAATCTTTTAGTAGAAAACAGGGAATAAGATCATGGCCCGAACTAGACTTACTCTTCATATTTTTCAAAATTTGCTCAATTTCCAACTCAGAAAAATCATCTGTATGCACACAGAGATTTGAAACTACATGGTTATCTTTTGGATTGAATGACAGATGGTCAGTTTTATAATTGTTTGTAGAGGTATAAACACTTTGGAAATAGGACGCAAATGCATTTACCATGTGATTCGGTTCGTCATACACTCCGTTATGGTCATGCATACTACCTGGTATTCTTGAACAACCCTTCTTTGTCTGTATATATGACCAGAATAAAGCAGGATTAGTAGATATACTATTTTGAATTTCATTTATATAAGATGCGTAACAAGTATTTATCTGTGATTTAACAACAGTTCTAAATCTCTTAAATTCAGTAAAGTGGTAGTTACTACCTGAATTTTTAAATGCCTTGTGATATTTTGCTTTAAGTTTTATATTGTGTTATTTTTTATTTTATATATTAATTTTAAATAAAGGAACATGCAAATCAAGCAGTTGGTAAAGCCTATCATAAAATAGTTGACAGGCCAAATTAATGTTATTTAAATTATTTAGAAACGACTAGTCTACACTATACAAAGATGTATAAAGACCTGGAAAATCAGCTCTCTTGAAGTTATATGACTTACATAAATTATTTGTTGTAAAATTGGATAGTTTAGCTACTTGCCAATCAAAAGATATTGAAAGTGCGGGATGATAATTATCCTCAACCAACAAAGGTGCAGTGTCATGAGATACAATCCCGGATATGTTTGTGAATATGAGATCCAACTTACGGTTATTTATGTTAAATATTGAATTAAGCTGCGTAAGACCTGTGAAGTCTGCAAAATATTTTAGGTAATGGTACATTAAAATCTCCCATTACCAGGATATTTTTGCAGTAATTTACCATGTGTGAAAACAGATCCAGAAATTGTTCAAAGGCTAAACTGGAAAGTTGAGGTGGATATAAGAAAAATGTGGACTATAAGATGATCGTTGATATAACATTTACAACCTACTAAATCAATTAAAGCAGACACTATCAACAGGTTACTAAGATCAATAATTACGGTTCTTAGGTGTGAACGTATGGCCAATAATGCGCCTCCACCTCTAGTTAGGCCTAACTCATCAAATCGTCTATCACATCTGAACACATTATAACAGACAGGTATAATTTCATAATTATTGATGTCGTCAGACAACCAAGTTTCAACTAAGCCAATGACATCAAATTCAGCCACCGTTAATTGGGAATATAAATAATTCATTTTTCCCCGGAGACCCCGAACATTCTGGAAATAGCATAAACCATCTTTGACACCATCAATGCCGGGCCTTGATTGGATATCATTGCAATTTGATCCATTTAACCCGTATTGGCGTTCAATACCCCTATCTATATTTATAAAAAATTGCCCCCCTCTTGTTGACCTAGTTCTATATTTATACTATCTAAGAAGTCCTCATGTTTTTTAAAGTCAAACCTGTTCACGACTACAAATTTTGGCCAGAAGGAACTTTCGTACATAAGGTCTTTTTTTTCTAAGGGTGCAATTACTAAAAAGTGTTTAAGTCTATGTTCCTCAGTGGGAATTTCTTTCACAAATATGTTAACATTATCAAACCCGTTTTTATTACGAATATAATTTATAATTATTTCTTCCGTGGCGGCTCGTTTAACCCTATTTATGTAGAGCCAAACTTTGCGGTCTCCACCCTCAAAATGTTGATCCCACTCACCTGTGCCTAAGTTTTTCCTAGTTCTTTTGCGCCTCTGGACTAGATGAAAATGTTGCGTTTGAAAGCGTTTGAAAATGTTGGTCTTTTTTAGCATCGCCAATTGAAGCACGTTGGTTTATTGATGTCGATCTCGTTGCTACATCTCTATACAGCCGCGCAGAAGGACCCTCGACACAGCCATCGACAGCGGCGATGACATTCGGACCGCTAACTTCACGTCTGTTGTTGTTTATCTTCTGATTTTTTGGATCTGCTTCCAAAATCGTAATTTTTTCGCATAAAAGCGAATTAGTTTGCTTTAAAATGTTGTTTTTATCACACATTTCATCGACAATTTTCTTAAGGTAAATAATTTCCATAGACAACTTTTCTATTTGCAATTTGTTGATAGAGGTGTTATTATTTTCGCTGTCAGCGCATGTCAGATCAACCGGCGCCGAGCAACAAACAATTTTGGTTTTAGCTATTATTCGAATAATACTACCTGATCGATTTATACAGCTATTGTGGTAAATTGAGAAACAATTGATGCACACACTAACACTACAGTTTTTCTTGGCACAACACTTAAAACCAGAAATTTTTGGCTCTTTTGAGCACGCATCGGATTCACCGTCTGACTCACCCGCCATCTTGTATGTTTTATACTAAAAAAACACCAAAAAATGGTGAATAATCGATTAATAAATGAGATAAAACTGTGGACTGTATAAAAAGATAAATTTTGATATTATTCACCATTGAGCGGCGAAACAAAGGGGCCTTAACGACTTACCCGTGAGGATCTAGTTGCTGGATCTTCGTGCACTTTATAGTTCTCATGAATTTGAGGCGCCTCTGTTTATACTAATTTTAAGTTTGTAGAATTAAGGTTTTTGCGGTACCCGAAAAGATGGTGGTACTTTTAACGAACAAAACGAGAGAGATACTGAAATAAATAAATAGGAAGGAAAAAATCACAAAAATGCAGTTTAAAGTTGTCGACTTGTCTTAAAATTCATGATCATGACAACGAATGAATATTTGATAGATTACTAAAAAAAATACTTTCCTTAACGCCTTAAATGTAATATACTTATATGAAATTCTGTGATGCTTTAATCGAATTTGACAGTTTTTTCTTTCTTTGTCTCTCTTCTTTTTTATTGTTTTTTTAATTCTTTGCTGAAAAAAGCTTTACACTTTTACAAATTTATTACAGAATTTGTTGAACTGTCAATTATTATTATTAAAATGTATGCAAATGCAAACAATATATATATATATGTTATATGCGATTATATTGACCTTATGTAACAGGTGTCGCAATAGCAACGACCGCCGGAACTTACTCAGCATATTTGGAAATATGGAATTTACCGTGAGATATGCCAATTAAGCAATACATTTTAAATATAAATAAGATCTTTTCCAATAAAAAGCACAGTAGTATTATAATAAATTTAAGCACGTTACTCTGTCCGTTTAATTTTTGAATAAATATAATTTAAAGTAAAAATATTGTTTTTAAAAATATAAAATAGTTTTTCAAGTTTTAACAACTGGCGCAGTCGCATAGGATTCTTCAACGTCATTAGAACAAGGAAAAGGCCTAACTAGTGACGGTGGATTCCAATCCTTTAAAGAAAACGAACCAGAAAGAAAAGACGTCCTCACTCAGAGAGCTGTGGAAGGAACACCGAGTGAAACCCCTGACAGCCCGATCTAGAGAACAAGACGATCAATGTTGCTGATTCTGTAAGTAATCGAATCATCCCGTTATTTTATTATTATTGTTGTATTATTTTGGTGAAATACTGTACGATTTAAACCATACGTTATTTAACAATTTGCTAATTTTAACCTTATTATTAATAATTTTCAATTTTAATTAACTTTAGAGAAAATTAAGTCTGAATCAATTTCCTTTACAATAAGCAAATAAAAAAAAAAAAAAAAAAAAATAAACAAATAAATAAATTATAAGAATTACTAGAGAATTTTGCAATAATTAATTTTAATTAAATTTCAATTTTACTATAAGAGCTTTAATAACATAAATAAATAAAAATGCCTGAAACTCGCTCTCAAGCAACACGTGAAGAGGAAGTAGAACCATATAAACTTTCAGAAATATTTTCTATTGTCCCAGAATTTGAAGGTGACCAAATTTCTTTATGCTCCTTTTTAAATGCGTGTGATTGTGCATTTAAAATGGCCAATAATGATCAGAAACTTCTTTTAACTATACATGTCAAAAATAAACTCAAGGGAAGAGCAGCACAGCTAATAAACTCCCGAAATCCAGCTTCTTATAATAAAATTAAGCAATTACTAAATTTGCACTTTGGAGATTCTAGAGATCTCACATCCCTTATTCAGGATTTACAAAGATTACGTCAAACACCCGGCGAATCCGCTTTAACCTTTTATAATGGTGTTCAAGTACTTAATGCGAAAATGTTATCAAGTATTCAAAAAGCTGTTAATCTTACTAATGATCAAAAAGTCGCGCAAAATAACCTTGTTGAAACAATGGCATTAAATACTCTCCTTACGGGACTTGAACCTAGATTAGGACAAATAATAAGAGCAGGAAATCCCCGTAACCTCGTAGAAGCACATACTCGTATTAGAAGAGAGCTTCAGTTATCTTATTTTGAAACCCAGAAATCTCAGAGAACACAAATACCTTCAAAACCAGTGCAGCCAATGAGGACCCGACCTCAAATTCCTAAGTGCCTGCATTGTGGCCGTTTAGGTCATATGACCTCTGAATGTCGATCCCAGCAAAACCAAAGACCCAATTATCAACAAAAGCAAAGGCCAAATTTTTCACAAAACAGCATACCAAACTTTCAAAGACAACTTTCTCCTCCACAAACTCAACAACCAAGAACCTTTCCCAATTTTCAAAGAAACCCTAATGCACACCAAAGCAACAATTTCCGACCCTTAGAATATACAAGAAATCCTAATTTTCCGCAAAATCAACAGCGGACCCATCATGTTAATTTCGAAAATAATTCCTTTACTGATAGCGTAAATATCGACGACTTCGATTATCCACATCAATACAATGAATATTCCTCTGAAAATGACCAATTTTATTTAGACAAAAATGATCAAATGATTGACACCAACGACTACCAAAATTTTCTGTCACTGCCTCAAGAGAACCAACCCCCGGACAGTCAAGATCCTGTCGCCCAGATTCAATCCCAAATGAATACCATGAATCTCGACGATTTCAATTCGAACCTCAATTTTCCAGAGCAAACATTTCTATAAGCCCATTATTAACCGTTAATCCCAAAAATCTCTACTATATTAACGACTTAACAAATACCTTTAAACTCCTAATCGACACAGGAGCAGGAATTTCTATATTTAAAGAAAATACGGTAAAAAATCTTCCTACCCGATTTCCAGAAAACGTATCCATTCAAGGAATAACAAATGAAAAACTTCTTATAAAAGAATCCACTCTTGTACCGTTTGCTATCGGAAACCCTCATAAAGTATATGTTTACAATTTTGACATAGAATTCGACGGAATTTTAGGCCTCGATTTCTTAGAACATTATGAATCAGTCATAGATCTTAAATCAAAAACTTTAGTTACAAACTTTAAAACTATTCCCTTACACAAAGTGAAAGAAACAGAAAATCGAGTAGAAAAAATTTACGATAATTCCTTTAATAAAATCTCGATAGAAGGGCGTACCGAAAAAATATTTAAATTAAAATGCAATCTTTCGAATATCAATGCCATTCTCAATTCACAAGAAAAGGAAAAAGTTAGGTTACCTAACGCACTCGTACATGTAAATGAAAACGGCGAATTTTATACAACAATAATTAATGCTAACGTTATTTCAAAATCTGTCGATTTTTCTGACCTGTCTATTGAACCTTATGTCCCATCAAATGAAACCATTTTTAATCTTAACCTTGCTGACCCCATGAATCACCCTATTGACAGAAATATCATAATAAGAAATGAATTAAGGACAGATCACCTCAATAGTGAAGAAAAAGAGTTAATCACTAATATCTGCCTCAAATACGGAGACATATTCTATATAGAGGGAGATCAGCTAACTTTTACCAATAAGATTAAACATATTATTGACACCAACAACGCAAAGCCCGTGTTCACCAAAGCCTATAGGTATCCCCAAATTCACAAGGAGGAAGTAAAGACTCAAGTAAACAAGATGTTGGACCAAGGGATCATCAAACCGTCAATATCCCCCTGGTCTTCACCTGTGTGGGTTGTACCCAAAAAGCTAGACGCCTTAGGAAAACAAAAATGGCGCGTAGTCATAGACTATCGAAAACTAAATTAGCTCAGTATTGATGATAAGTATCCTTTACCAAATATCTCTGATTTGTTAGACCAGCTTGGCAAATGCGAATATTTTTCGACGCTAGATCTCGCGTCCGGGTTTCATCAAATTGAGATCAATCCTGAAGACATCCCGAAAACCGCGTTTTCAGTTAAGAACGGTCATTACGAGTTTGTACGTATGCCGTTTGGACTAAAGAATGCTCCGTCCACCTTCCAGCGTGTCATGGACAATATCCTCTTGGGCATTCAAAACGAAAGGTGCCTGGTATACATGGACGATATTATCATCTATTCGCCCACTATCCATGAGCATTTAGAGCGTCTTAAAGAAGTTTTCAAACGCCTTAGGAAAGCGAATCTAAAAATTCAGCCAGATAAGTGCGAATTCCTAATAAAAGAGGTTGCTTATCTTGGTCATCTTGATTGGTCACCAAAGATGGTGTCAAACCAAATCCCATCAAAGTAGAGTGCATCCAAAATTTCCCCGAGCCAAAAAGTGCTAAGGATATAAAATCCTTTTTAGGCCTGGCAGGTTATTACAGGCGATTTATCTCGAATTTCGCAAAAATCTCGAAGTCTCTCACTAAGCTTTTAAAGAAAGACACTTATTTTTGATTCCGATTGTAAAAATGCTTTTGAAGAACTTAAACAAACACTCATATCCGACCCTATTCTAATTTACCCTAACTTCGAGGAACCCTTCCTATTGACCACAGACGCAAGCGCGTTTGCCATAGGCGCCGTCCTCTCACAAGGACCGGTTGGTAAAGATCTACCCATTGGTTTTGCATCGAGAACTCTATGTGCTGCAGAGACCAAATACTCGACAATCGAGAGAGAATTACTCGCGATTGTATGGGCCGTCAAACATTTTCGTCCCTACTTGTTTGGAAGAAAGTTTGTATTAATTACCGATCATCGGCCCCTAACATGGTTATTCTCCATAAAAGATCCCGGTAGCAGGTTAGCCAGATGGCGACTCAAACTGGAAGAGTACAATTATAAGATTGAACACAAACCCGGGAAAATTAACAAAAACGCTGATGCGCTATCAAGAATAAAAATTAATCATTTTCAACAATGCGCTAACTTTCAATCTAAAATTCCGATTTATGCTTCAAATGAGTGGACAGAAATCGAAGACGAACCCGAAAGCCCACCTACTCCTGAAAACTTAGATATAGGCGATGACGTCTTGACAACCGAATACAATAAATTTGCAACTATGTATGGAATAAAATCACTAATAGACTATTCAAAAATTGAGATATCTAACTCCCAACTTTTGGATAAATCTCATAAACAAATTGTGACATTCTTTAGGCACAATAAACTTGAAGAAATACACCACCAAATCATAGACGACATACTAGGAGAAGACATCGAATTTAGCGACACCAAAATAAATATTGTCCCCAGTAAATCAGTAAAAGATCGCAATTATCTAATCATACTGTTACCGTTCGATCCTGGAAGAGTAGCACCTCACCTTTTCTATAACCTCTTTAACAGACAGGACGAATTCGACACCTCGAAAAAATATTGTGTAGAAAATAACATCGATCTTCCAATTCTCGAGATGTTTTCATTTATTTTTACCATGTAGGGAAAAGCAATCTACATCGAGGAATAAACGAAACGGTACGACGTATTAAAGAAAAATATAACTGGCCCAACCTAATTAAAGATGTCGAAAAATTAATCAAATGTTGTGAAATCTGTCAGAAAGTCAAAATTTGTAGGAAAAATCTTAGTAGCCCCTTAGTAATTACAGAAACCCCAAAAACTCCTTTCGAGCGGATCAACATCGATATTTTCGAATACCCCACGCGACATCATGCACTCACGATTCGAGATGAACTGACTAAGTTTACGCAAGCTTACCCTATAAGCGACAAAAAGGCCTCCACCATCGTGAATACCCTACTTGTATTTTTCCAACACTACGGAACTCCACTTCGCATACATTGTGACTATGGACGTGAATTTGACAATAACCTGGTAAAAGACCTGTGTGAACTGTACGATATAAAATTAACTTTTTCCAGCGTAAACCATCCACAATCTAATGGTTCTTTGGAACGATTTCATACTACATTAGCAGAAATGATTCGAGCAAATGCAGCTGAAAATCCTACAGAATATCCATTTAATGTACTACCCTACGCGGTAATATGCTATAATAACACAAAAAATAAGACGCACGGTTTTACACCTTACGAACTTATCTTTGGTCATACCTCAAGTAGACCCTCTGAAGCTCTATATAACCAAGAAAAATTAATTTCAAAATACGTCAGAGATCTCAATAGTCGAATGGAATATTATTATAAAATCGCACGTGCCAAAACTAATCATCAAAAAGAAAAAGCTAAAGTTAGATTTGATCAAACCGCCCCTACAACAAGCAAAGAGTATAATGTCGGTGAAAGAGTATATGTTAGGGAATCTCAGATCAAAAATAAATCTGAGAACAAATTTAATGGCCCGTTTGAAATAACCGAAGTTTCCCAAAATTCCGCTATGTTATTAAATCCCCGTACTAAACAAATTTCTAAAGTTAACTTCGATAGACTTAAACCCTATTTTGAATAAGGCTATCTCTGGACGCCTCCGATGGTGAATATTTTAATAATTGAATAAATAAAGTTACTGAAGATGAACATCAACTAGAAAATTTACTAAAAAACCAAATCTCTGTCACTACATCGGTCATAAAATATTTTAATACGACAATACAAACATTGCAAATAGACGAACAAACATTTAATAGAGATCTCAAGGAAATCCATAAGTCAATATTTAATATTAGCAATACTTTTTCATTTTACGAAGCTCAGGTTAAAGTTTTAGATATTTGTGAGTCACTAATGGAAAGTTATTCCTTTTTAGAAAATTCACTTAATGACCTCTTAAACGCCATAGCTTTCGCGAGATTAAAAATGCTGCACAGTTCTATTATCACACCCAAAGACTTAATAAATGCATTGCAAAAAATTTCACAAACATTAAGAAAAAATAATCTTCCTTTACCTACTTACTCATCATCTGTTGCTCAGTATATCGACATAATAGGTCTTGAAGCCTATCAAACTGACACACGAATAGTTTTTATCCTAAAGATACCTCTGGTTGAACCAGAAACTTACACTTTATATCATCTTTATACCACCCCCATTTTTGATAATCGAACAGAATTTCACTACGTAATTCCAACACACCAAAAATATATCGCGCAGAACGATGATTCGATGCTCTACATCTCGTTGTCAAATATGAAAAACTGCAAACCACTAGCCATCCATCAAAAAATCTGTTCCGATGTTCTGCCTTATCCAATAGATAGCGAAGCCATTTGTGAAGCGCAGCTGCTCAAAGGACCAAGTCACCTCCCAAAAACCTGTCAAGTTTCTCTACTTTTGGTACAAGGATATAACGTCAAAAAAATTGATCTAAATCTCTGGCTAATCACAGTTTCCAATCCGTTACCAATAACAATAAAGTGTGAAGGAAAAGAAGTAAAGACGATTATAATCCAAATTAACTCGCTCCTAAAACTCCAACCTTACTGCAATGGTTTCGTAGGCGTCACAAGAATCCAAGCAAAACGGATCATAGATAGAGATCAAAATGTCACCTACAAAAATCACCAAGTCATGGTTCCTTACAAATGCTGTCAAAACATTCCCGAGAAAATAAAGATTCCAGATCTGAAACCGATAAAGCTAAATAACCTAGACATAGAAGACCTTAACATAGTGCAGCATCAACTGGACCAGTATTCAGAAGAATTAGAGAAAATGATGAGAAAACCATTTATCGAGAAACATCAATCTTGGTTCATAATTTCTTTAATGACTCTAATTTCAGTCCTAATTGGTCTTTATGTCCTGATAAAGTGTCGTCGACGCAGGAGACTGTTACCTAGCATTTCCATGAGTCCAACAGATGACGATTTCCCATCACCGTCGAGGCCGCATCCCAAAGTATCTACCAGACTGAAGCTAAGTCGTATCTTAGCAAGAAGAAGACCATCGATCCATCCCGAAGATGACGAAGAAGACAATGAAGAGACTCCATTTTAATATTAAGAATATCAATCTTATTATTTTATTATTTTTTTTTTATTTTGTATTTACCTAGTGTTAGTTAGACTTTATTTTATAATTTAATTTTAAGAAAAACTTAATACACGGTATTAACTTTTTAGTAAAAGAGGGAGTTGTTATATGCGATTATATTGACCTTATGTAACAGGTCACTATCCCACGGTGTCGCAATAGCAACGACCGCCGGAACTTACTCAGCATATTTGGAAATATGGAATTTACCGTGAGATATGCCAATTAAGCAATCAATTTTAAATATAAATAGGATCTTTTCCAATAAAAAGCACAGTAGTATTATAATAAATTTAAGCACGTTACTCTGACCGTTTAATTTTTGAATAAATATAATTTAAAGTAAAAATGTTGTTTTTAAAAATATAAAATAGTTTTTCAAGTTTTAACATATATATATACATAAGGACGACCTAAAACTTTAATTATGCAGCTAACAAAGATCAACTCAATTAAAATGACATTTAGAACAGAAAAGTGTGCCTTTGTGAATATAAAATCGAGTATAGATACTTCCTCGAGCTCATACTTGAGGAAGTATGATAATATTTAAACTCTATAAAAAAAATTTCTGAAAGAACTAAAAATTCTAAAATTAGAAAATGAAAAAGATATCGTCAGGCTGGCTCAAAGTAATAATGGCTAAACATTCCATAAGTTGTAGTTAAAAATAATAATAATAATAATACATCAAGTGTTTATTCGGATAAAATTACTTTATATTGTATTAGGAGTAGCGAAGTATACTAAGTATATCTTCAGTTGTCCGAAAACAGAAGAGTTAAGAGTACAATTTAGGCTAAACCTTTATTAAGACTAGCCGAAAATTAACTTTATGTCATAACTTCTTAACCTAGCAATACCCTAACTGCTTACCCCATCAGATTCTCTAAGTATATAGAATAACTTCCAAGAAGCATAAAACAAATAACAATTAAATCGAATATAAAGAAAACAAGTTTCTATAAATATATACTACTAGAATAAAATAAACCTCAAACAAAAATAGAAAGAAAAGGTAGGAATGAGGATGTGATTATAGTTTTATATTGATAGAAATCATAAAGATAAAATCTACCAGACTGTACAATTTGGGTTTAAGATATTGTATACCACCAACCCAATAACGTTTGCAGTAACAAATTATAACAAAAGTTTTAACAGCAGTGTATGAAAAAGGTCCGTTAAAGATTTCTTTTCGGTGCTTTAGAATAGAAACCTAACTGAAACGCGAAAGGAGATACCCCCACACCTAAATTCAATCTTCTTAAAGAGATATCTAGATGTTTTAGTTTTCAGAATTTCAAAACGTATTTGAGTCTAGTCTTCTAGGATAGGATATGTTATGCCACTTAGTCTTACGTAAAATGGTAATATGTTCGTGCTGACGAATTCCATAAATTATACCCAAACATCAAATTTGCACTGTTTGAATCCGTCCTGCGTTAAAATTATTAAAAGATAGCCTGTAATATTGCAATGATTCAAGTGGCTCAACACCAGAGAATAGCATAATAATATTTTCATATCCTGCTGTAGAAAATGGCGATTGGCATTCCTTAGCTTTTAGTTATATGACCTTGAAACTGCAAATTATTAACAATATTTAAACTCAAATATTTGGCGTAAGTCGAGGCGTAAGTCGACAACAAATTTAAACATTATCGACTTGGATATTCGAGGCTTTTTTAATAATTCTTGGCCAATTTTTTAAATAACTTTATTATCACAAAGAATGAAATTAGACTTTGGAAGGTTGACTTTTAGATGACGTCTGTCGGAGGTTAAGGCAATGCTCTTTAAGCCTCATTGCTTATACCGTATATGATCTTCAGCATAACATCAAATTCATTTAAAAAGAATGAGTCACAAAGTTAAGTATTATCTGTCTAAAGGAGGTAATTCACAGGGGACACAGCTGACATCCACTAAATCCAATATAATGTAAAGCTTGATTATTTTGAGTTTACTAGATGTAAAAACTGTGACTTGCCTCGCCTCGATAATTTGTGATGGTCCATATTTGTAAAAAGTGTTTTGGGTGTTTCTTCTTTCAACCATAATATGGCACACAAGCGATAAGTCGACGCAAAAGTATCGACACGTCTTTATTTTAAAACTTTACTTCGCCACTCTGGTGCTTCTCCTAACTACTAATAATTGTCTTATTCAGTTGGCAGTTTCAGTAGC
Source organism: Anthonomus grandis grandis (assembly GCF_022605725.1). Classification (NCBI taxonomy): domain Eukaryota; kingdom Metazoa; phylum Arthropoda; class Insecta; order Coleoptera; family Curculionidae; genus Anthonomus; species Anthonomus grandis. Next base: position 14,916,675 of record NC_065550.1, read on the forward strand.
AGGTTTGCAAGTTTATTGAGATTTGCAAGCCAGATTTTGTCGTGTGTATGCTTTATTCAGTTAGATATAGGTTGGACTTTCTTTTTTTTTATGGAAATAGGCTCTTATTATTTTATCTTATTAAATGAATGTTAAGGCTTGTGAAGTCCTCGAATTTCTTCTCTTCTGGTTTTGTGATTCTTGTTGTGCTCGGTTTGAGATGATGTTTCCGATATGTGGTTAGAATAGTTTGAAGTTCATAGTTCATGAGGCTCTCGAGATCCGTTTTCGTCTCGTAATTATGCCAAATTAGTTAATATCGATATAGAGAAGGTACTAATTAAGTGTGTATTTCGTTTCATTTCGTTCCCGTTTATTAATTCTATGAGGTCTATATTTAAAAACTATGCGTCTTGTGTCAGGCATTCTCTCTATCAATATAGCTATATTTATTTAGTTTAAAGGTCATACAAATATTTTTGAAGCGTTTTTCCACCAATAGGAACCGGCTCCTGGTTAATTCTTCTTTTAAGTAATATATTTAATCGCTTCTTAGGATTTTTCAGCTATTACATCCGAGAGGATTGCTAAGGTAATCATAGTTTCTGTATATTATTCCTCTTCTTTTTCCATCCAGTTGTTTTCGAGTCTGCAGTCGGTGTTTTGTAGCAAGATTGATGACCAGTATGTGGCTATTTGGTATCTATTAGCCAGGTCTTTTTAGGTTCTGTTCATCATTTTCTTTTGGTATTGATTTTAGTATCCTATTTTCTTTTGCGACTGTCTTTTCATTGGCTTTGTACTTTTTTTTGGTACTTTCTTTATCTGCAGTTTCTATATCGCCTTAGCCTCGCTGTATATTTTGTTAATTTCTGGTTGTTTGGAAATCATAATTTTCTTTTATTTTCAAATAATATATTTTATATTTAAACGCTCAGCGCAACATGTAAGCACGACGACGTCATGTCAACACTGTATGCGCAGTAAGAGACTATAAACAAGTGAGTGATTTCACAAGTATTGGATTTTCTGTGACATCAAACAGATGTATAGGCAAATATTGATTTAGCCTCAATATTATGATCAGCACATTCTGTGGAGGTTTAGCCCTACACGACCTTTAGAAGAATATCACTTAGTCACTCTTTTTATGGCAATCGCTCTTCACCTTTTTTATCATTGCGTACTTTGATAGAACTGGCAAACCAGGAACAGTCAATTTTCCAGAAGTAGAAGTATTGCGGAGAGACAATTATATTGATGATTACCACAGAGGCAGTTCTTCTTTGGAATCCACACTTAATCTTCAGACTCTTAGCAAATGGGCTGCTAATCATCCTACTCTCTTGGTAAGTTTACCTCCTGGTGATATCCAAACTTCTACAGCGCTTTTGGCTAAAGGATATTTCATGGGATGCTGAACCTAATCAGGAAATAATAGAAATTTGAAACAGTTTTAAGAGTCAACTTCCTGAGTTGGCATATGTTAAAATTCCCTGTCGACTCATTGCAGATTCAATTTCTAGACTAGAACTACATGCCTTTTGTGATGCAAGCGATTTTGTTTAGTTTCCTTCCGTTTAGTATACTAGGTCTTGTAAATGTCTATTTAATTTATGCTAAATGCCGGGTAAATCCTTTAAAAGTTCAATCTATTCCTAGACTTGAGCTGATGTCAGCTGTATTACTAAGCAAACTATTTAAACTAATAAAGGGTGAATATAGTGAGAGACTCATTTTCGATGAAGTTATCACGTGGTCCGATACTCAAGTAGCTTTAAGATTGCTGTATTCATCTCCTCATAGATGAAAATCCTTCATTGCTAATCGCGTAACACAAGTACAAGAGATTATAACACTATGATCATGACGCTATGTATCCAGCGCTGATAATCCTGCTGATTGTGCGAGTCGTGGTATCTACCCTAATCAATCATTGAAATCAAAAATGTGGTGGTCTGGTCCAGAATTCCTCTATCAGTCTTCTAATTTCTGGCCCATACAAACGCTACCTGATAACCACGATATTTTGGAAGTGTTAGGTGAATATAAACCTCGTCCTTGTGAGAAAAGGACAAAACGGTCAATTATAGCTCTTTACACTGCGGTGAAAACTGAAGATCATGTACTGTAATCTTTCACTTCAACGTTATTTACCAGGGAACAAATTTCAAAGGAGCTGCAATTTTGCGCTCCGAATTAGCCAAGCAATGTACTGAGTCACTTCACTCTAATACACTGGAAAAGGTGGTCTCACGAATACGTGAATACCTTAAAAGAACGTCACATATGGTCTACAGTTAACCCAAATATTACGGAAAATACTTTTTATATCATACGCAACGAGCAAAAGCACCCTTTGCAGTGGGGCTTGGGGCTTGTTACACGAGTATATCCTGGCCAGGATAAAATAGTCCGAGTTGGGGACTTAAAAACGGCAATCATCATTTTCTTTCATTTTTAATGAATATTTTTTGTGTTATAAATTTAATAACATAAATAAATTTTGCGAACCACTCTTTTATTTTTATATTTAAACGTTCAGCGCATCCTGTAAGGCACGACAATGTCACGTCAACGCTTTACGCGCAGAGAGAGAGTACTAAAAGCAATGGCTACTTAAACATACATATAAAATCGTGCTGCCGAATTTTGGGTTTTGAACTTATACACTAAAGTTGCAAATTACAATCAATACAATAAAGTACTGTGTAAAGTACTATGTAAAATTAAAGGTGGTTGTGCTAAATGGACAATATCAGCGACAGAAATCCCTGTTGGATGGAATTGGGAACCACATGTAATTTCCATTTTTTACGTTGAGAGTTTGGTTCTCGTCGTTTTCTAAAATAATAAATATACAGTCCACTTTTTCTATTATTAATTACATTTTAATTATTATTAATTTAATTAAATTATTATTAATTAATTAATTATGAATTAAATTCGCAATTCGGCGACACCGGTGGAAGGTACCTAAGAAGTCTCCGTTTAGTGAGTTTGGTAAATTAGGTACTGATTTTTTCATTAGTTTATAGATGATTTTATTTAGTTGTAGTGGCCTTATGTTTTCGATCAGATTTCTGGTAGAAGTAGTTCTGTTTTAAAAAAAACTGTTTTATCATCCAGACCACCTACAAACGCTTTAAAAAAAATAAGATAGGCCGATGCATGTTATGAAATTTCAATTACCACAAAAAATATAAAAAATATCTCTATATATAATTTAATATCGAGAAAACATCCCTGATAGATTAATTGATTGCCAATTCATTAAATTTTATTTACTCTTCAAACACCGTTACAGTCTATCAGATTACCGATCGATTGACTCATATTTTAGATTAATAAATATGAAGGAGTTTTACTGCTAGCTTTTTTATTAATTGATATTATGCTCGTTATCATTTTATTAAGTTTTACAATTATTGCTGATTAATTGCAGCAATATAATGAAATATATTATAAAATATAATAAAATATATTTTATAATGAAATTTAAATAAAAATTACCAGGTCTAAAACTGTGTCTTATAACAATGATCGAATGAGTCAGCAGTGAAATTTTTTTTACATAGAATATTATTATAAATATAAAATATTTAATTTAGCTGTAGTTACGTTATATGTATCTGTTTTTTTCTTGGTGCGTAACTCTTGCATATTTTGTTTTTTTATTATTTTTAGTAATATAGATTATGTATTCTTTTAGCTTGTCTAGGTTAAGCAGATGGATGCATAGTAAGTAATAATATCGTTAATCTTAAATATTATCCGAAAATATTGCCTTAATAATCTACTAGTTGAATTGTATACTTTCTAAAATATACTCCTGCACTGCAGAAATCTGAATATATTTGCCTTTTATTTGCATTTACAGTTTTTATATTTCACTTATAAATATTTTTACAAATAAAAAAAACATTATTTATTTATATAGGGTGCCCTCGATTAAGTCGACACTATTGGTATCTTTGTTGATATTTAAGATACAGTATCTATTATATATATTAGCAAACTAGTAGAATTTTTTTGTTGATTAAAATGGTGAAAATAGAAAAAAAAATGGTCACAACATCGCGTTATCGAGAAAATGTGAAAAATGTACTTTCATATCTCCTTCCAGTCAAAGTGCTATGATAAAACACAGGTCCTATCATTTGGCTTTCTACTAAGCCGCACGAAACACTTATACTAAAATGATTTTTTCAGGGTTTCTGGAATCAGTAAGGAAAATATTTTTTTGAGACCAATAGGATAAATTTTTAAGGTTAAACATCCCTTTGTTTTAAAACATAGCTTCGTTGCTAAAAGTTAAAAATATGCTTAACGTATCCAGTTGCAAAAAGCAAATCTTCTTTCGTTATCGCCAAGCAACAATGTTTGTACTGGTCGATACTTATATGGCACAAATGTGTGTTCCTTTAAGACCCGCCATATTGTTACGAAGCCCACACAGTAAGCTCTTGCTAAATCTCTAGTTGAGTGTTCCATATAAGCTTTAAAATATGCCAAAATCGAAATTTTAACATCCTCGCTTACTATAAATTGGCTCCTTCTTCTAGTTCTTTTAAACTCGTTTTCGCTTTTAAATTTTTTGTAGAGAATTAAAAAATATCTTCGGTTCGTAAGCAAGTTACGAATTAGGAATCTCTGGCGGTACTCTTTTAGCGCTGTGACAGTATTTTTTCGGCGTACAACATAATATACTAACATATCACATTTTTCGATATGCGTAAAAGGCATTTTAATCATTTGGATTTTACAAATATCAAAAACTTTGCTATCCTGTAACTGTCAGTATTTATTTATTTCATTAAATTTCTATGGCTACTGTCATTTTAATATTCAAACAATGATTTATTTTAATTGCGTCAGTTGACGCTGTAATTGGAAAGTCAAATGGAATAATAACAGCACGTATTCAGCATAATAGCTTCTAGATTATTTCTTTATGGAAGACATAAACACTTGTGGAAGTGTCAAGATTAAACAACTATACAAAATTACAAATTACTTACTCATAAAAGGATGACATATATTCTGAAAATTAATTCTCTAAATTAACCTTCTTCCTGTATATCTAAATTAACATGTTTTGTTTAAAGGAAGTTATTAAGGGTGTTGTCGTTTTGAAATTAAAGCACTCTAGAACATGTATACAGGATGCCGAATATTAGGACTCTAAGCATGAGGATCTCGGTATCTGTTGGAGCTACAGCTTAGATTAAATTGGCGAAAAGTTGCATTCTTTAAAGCGTTTTGACATATCGTTGAAAATATTCACGGCCTGCCGAAATATTTCGGAAAAACGAAAACTTGACAATATAGATTTTATTTTGTTCTGACTTGGTTTTAATACACATCAAAAAACTATTTTTTTATTGGCAATTTTAGAGTACTGCAAAATTTTTAGATTTTTTATCCAAATTTTTCTTCTCAAAAAACCATTATTAACTTTATTTTTTCATATAACCGGATGTGCGCTTATTCTATTTCAATTTTTTCTAAGTAGCGTACAAGATATTGTTTGGCTATTGTATCTGCGGCTACGAAAGGAATACCGATAAATATTTTTATCATCGCCAAGAGGTCATTCACAAATTTAGATGGAGGCATCTAGGATTAAACCCGAATATAATTGGAAGAAAACTATATCTAGCGCTACGGACCACAGTACTTTTTCCAGTAAAGAGAATAAGAGAAATCTTAAATAGGATCAATTTATACGGTCAATAGCAACATCTTCTATTGAATAGCAATACCACGAAGAACGTTCTAGCTAAAAAGGGAAAGGCAGTGATAGCAAGTATGAGACAAGGACGGAAATAGAGTCGAGTATTTTCTACGTATGTCGGGAGCAAGAATATTTGAATATATAAGCGGGATCGTGAGGCAGAGCAAGGCACTTCAGTTCAATGAGACGACGAGACAACGAATACAATTCAATTCAGTTTGGAGTTTAATACTAGCGAATATTTCATGCGCCATAGTGTCTTATAGTTTAGTTGCGGCGACACGAGATTTAATTCACATTTACTGCGCAACAATTGGAGACTGGAAATATAACTCTGTCAAATGGATATCTAGCATATGTTTATTATTGCTCTACAAACAATAGCCAAATATTCAGCAGTTTTAGAACCAGTAGTTAGCGCACTGCAAGCTTAATCGATCGACATGATCTCGGTGGGGGAACACATCAAACATATCAAGAATGACCGCGAGTTTCCTGATAGAATAAGTAATAAAATGCTTCAAAAAGCGCGAATGCCTGATAATACCATACATTGATTCACTTAGTTCATCATTGAATATTCGATTCTCCCAAGAAAATACTCAGGTGTTTGCTTTAAGTAAGCTACATCCCTTGTATTTAACCAAGACCAAAAGCAGCATTACAGACTTACACAAGAACACAGAATCATTCTAACAATTTTATATCTTGGATATCACCGGAGAACTGAACCTTTGGCATAATTTATGGGTAAAGAAGGCTTTATCAGATGATCAATTACATAGGACATAGCAGTAGTTGATCTGTTCAACGAAGCCAACATTTTTTACCCTGCTGTCAGAAAGGCATTGATTATTTTAAGCACTATCCCATGCACCACGGCGACCGTAGGACGGTCCTTCAGTACGCTGCGAAAAGTTAAAACGTGGCTTAGAGCCACGTTTTGTGTGAATTAAACTAATTAATAAAAGTCAATTTTCATGATGTTTTGTTTTAATATACCCGACTGACCATCTTCTCGAAACAGGTATGAGCTGCCTCCCCCTAGCTGAAATCCTGGGTACGCCCTTGCAGAAAGATTAAATTACATTAATTCCGTAAATGGATTCCGTGTTCCGTAAATAAACAAATCACAAAAATAGTCCGTAAGCATAAATGCGCCTTCGAAAGTCGAGATTTAGTTCTAAGAAATCTTCTCTGTCTCCGCCCCGCTCACCACATTGTCGCCTCTCTTCACGTAGGTGTACACGTTTAGTTACGTCTCGGTTGTTAATTTGTTAGTCAAGAAACCGTTTTTTTAATTAGATGAATAAATCAGTTTGTAAAATAATAAAATAGTTAAAATTAAAATATGTAACGTTAAGTCTAATAAGTTGGGTTGTTTGTGTAAGAAAAACCAATAAAAATAATAAAAAGTGAAATTTGGGCTTTTATTGGGGCCTTAAATGATATAAGATGTAAATGCGAGAAATAGCAAATAAAACCAGTGCAATTTTAATTAAATCTTGCACATTTTTTGGTGACCCCGCCGTGAATAAGACAAAGTTCAGAAAATACATCAGTACCAAGGGCTTTCAAAATAGAAAAGATTCCAGGGTCGATTTCAAGTTTTGGTAATAGCGTCGATTCAGTGTCACGGTACCCGGTAGCAGTTGTTCATCCAGCCGTCACTACGGAGTGTTTATTAATAGAGTTAGGCATGTCGGTAGCGGCCCAGTAAGTTTTTGAATGAATATGTAATATAATAGGGCGAAACTTTTAGTTAGGACTGTTGTTGACTCTAATAATAATGGTATAAATGGTATTTTTTTGGCATTATATTATTTTATAATAAATAAATTGTCTAGTATTGACAGTAGTAACACAAAAATAAATAGAAATAATATTTAAATAAATAATAACGACAATATATTAATAATTAAAATTAAAATAAATGATTGGAATAAAAAATCAAGTAATAAATATGTAATAATGGCTTCTAATAAAGAACGAAAAGAATTATTAAAAAATTAAAAAGTGATAGGAAACAAGTTTGTGCACAATTGGATAACTGAGCACCAGCGAATAACTAAGTAAAAAAATTGCATTTGTGCCTTAATTGTTTTAAACAAAATCATGTAAGTACAAGATGTACAGGGTGACCAGATAATAATGCAAAGTGCTGTATTTTGGAAACTATTCGTCGTAGAGACTTGCAGTAAAAAACTTTATGACTAAACAATACCGTGGAAAATCTTTTCAGATTTCCAAGATGGTCGCCAGCGAGCGTAACCGCCATATTAAACTTTTTAAGTGATTTTTCACTGAAATTTACCCAGTAAATGTTACGAAAAAATATATGCTTTTTAAAGCTCTACTTTACTCGAGTAATTTTTGTTTAACTTTGTGACGTATCTGTTAAAAAAAAGTGGTGGGGATAATTCAATGTTTTTTTAAATAAATAGCTGTAACTCCTAAACGGCTGAACGGATTTTAACAAACTTGTAATGCCGCTAGAGCGCGTTTTTTGATCTAATAACAGAAAATTGAAAAATTCTCTAAAAAATTAAATGCAATAGTATGACTTTTTTGCATAGAAATGTAGTAAAATGATAGCTAAATAGGCCAGTGAACCCCGTATCTCGATATCTTATTCGTAGCCTGAAATATTGAAGAAAAAATATTTAGTTATTTAATTATAATAAGATGCTATTACACCGATATTTATTGTTATTTATTTGTCTTTTTTCAAGTTTCAATGATAAAATGTCTTAATTTAATAATTTTTAAATATTCTTTGTTCAAAAAGTTAAAAAAAAGTATAGGCATAATAACAAAAATTACCGATTTTGAAATAAAACTAATGCCTTCTTAAATGCTCGAACTGTCTTCCATCAAACTTAATGCATTGTTAGAGCCGCTTATGCGTGGACATTATAGCAGCTTCAATTTCTGCTCTTGACGGGCTGTAATGGCTATTCATATTTTCATGTCGTCTCTAGTTGTTGGTTGAATTTGGTAAACAATATCTTTCAATCGACCCCGTAGGTATAAGTTCAATCAGGTGAGGTCTGGGGATCGGGGAGGCCAAGGAAATAGACTTCCTCGCGCAATCCACCTCTGTTGAAATCTTAAATCTACATGTTCTCGCACATTTCTTGAGAAATGTGCTGGGCAACCGTCTAGTTGCAAAAACATATTTTATCGTAATTGCAGGGGTATATCTTCTAATAAAAGAGGCAATTGGTTCACCAGAAAATCAAGAAATACGAAATCATGAAATACACCATTTAGTGGTTGATCAAAGAAATGCCACAGCACACTGAGACTCCAATGGACTTGATGTTGGACCTCCCGCAACCAGCGAGGATTGTTGTCACACCAATAATGCATATTATGCAAATTAATGTTTCCATCACTCCTATAAGTGGCCTCATCTGTCCAAAGAATTTCGGATAAAAATTCTCTATTTTCCCTAATGCTGCCCAACATCCAATGACAATAATCTAACTATTGGTCACTGTGATTCAAGGCTTGTAATGTAAAACCATATGATATGGGCTCAGTCTAAAAATTAAAAAATAAAATTTTGAAATATGTAAAGTAGTATTTTTTGTGACATAAAAATTTACTTGTAATTACATTTACATGACTTTTTATTCCCGATAACGGGTAATTTTTGTTTTTTGAGTTTTATTTGTTGAACGTATATATTTGTTGTAATGTTCTGTATCTGATGATGGCTGTTTACACAGCCGAAATGCATAGTACATTTAACTAAATGATCTACATGCATTTTTCTTGCAGATAAAGACTTCCCCATTTTGTAATCTTTAATTTAGTAATATCCAGGCATGCAATAAATTGGAGTTCTATAAGAAATGAGATACATGATTTTTGTGACTCTTCCGAGAAAGCATATGGTGCTTGTTTAGTTTTGAGACCTATACCTTCAAATAATAAAGTAACTACTCATATGTGGCGGGCTCCTGTGGAGCATTGCTACTTTCTCGTTTAATAATAAAAACGGTACATGCTTTAAGAATGCAAATAGATGTTAAATGCTGGTCGGATTCGACAATTGTTCTTGCATGGTTATCCTCTGTTCCAGCTAAATGGAATAAATTTGTGAGCCACAGATTCTCTGAAATTCAAAGAAATAAATTAATAAGCACTTGGAATTATATTTCCAGTGAAGAAAATTCTCCTGATATAATTGTAGCATTGTAAATAATTTAATAAATTCCAGGTTATAGGGGCAAGGACCTAACTGCTTAACATTACATCTATGTAGATAATGAGTGAACTCAATGAAATGCATAACTTATGACAAAAGATTGGCATTTTCATTTGTGGAGAAACGTCTTCGCGCCCTTCCCAACTCGCTATACTACAGCCACTCCACTTTAAGAATGGACTTCTACTTACAAAAAAAACTAACTGCTTAAGACTAGATTTTTCATATTGGCCAACTGTTTATAGCGTGGAGAATTTTGTACAAGACTTACCGGATACGAAAAGTCCAAGTAGTTACACTGTTCTAGGGAAAGATTTCAGTTATTAAATAAATATTTAAGTTTTTTAAGACTTAAACGATTAACAGCTCTATGTCTAAGATTTTATAATAATTTAAAATTAAAACCAGAAAATATAATAAATGGGAATTTAACTTTAGATGACTTAAATAAAGCATTACTAATACTTTATAAAATACCTGTCACCTGTCATATGAATTTTCAGATGAAATAAAGGTATTGCAAAAGAGCTTCTCGATCAAGCAAACTAATCTCTTCATATCCCTTTTTGGATAAACAGTCTGTTTTGCGTGTTGGTGACCGTATTAGTAAGGCTGCAATTTTTTATGATAGAAAATTTCCTATTATATTGCATAATTAAAATTTTAGTAAACTTATAATTCATTATGAACATAAGAGAAATTTGCATATGGGTGCATAAAATTTACTTGCAAATTTAAGACATAATTTTTATGGATTTTAGGGGGTATTACTATAATCAAAAGTGTACGAATACATTCACAATTGTCTAATGTGTTTTATGGTAAATCCATACAATATGACTGCTTTAATGGGTGAATTGCCTGGGCAAAGAATATCGCCTACTAGAGCTTTTTATAACTGTGGAGTGGACTATGCGAGTCCTTTTAATATTAAAACATGAACTTTACGAAATAGCAAAATTTTAAAGGCATATTTGTGTATTTTTGTTTGCTTTGTAACTCAGGCTGTACATTTAGAGGTTGTTTCTGACATATGAAATAATTCTTTTTTAAATGCACTGAAGAGGTTTATTAGCCGTCGTGGTACAAATTTTTTTGGGCGCAAATCATAAGCTGATGAGATTTTTAAATTAAAAGTAGTAGATTCAATAATAAAATAATTAATAATTGATTGCGAGATAATACATATACAACATATTAATTAAAAATTTATACCTCCTAGATCTCCACACTTCGATGGTTTGTGGGAGACAAGCGTAAAACAAGTAAAATATCATTTAAAACGAATTCTTGGTAATGCTGCTTTAACTTTTGAACAGTTAACAACAGTTTTTACACAAATTAAAGCTTGTCTAAATTCTCAACCTTTTAGTGCATTGTCAAATGACCCAAATGACCTATTACCATTAAGTCCAGGATAATTTTTAATAGGAAATTCTTTGGTGGCTTTGCCTGAGCCGGAGGTGCGCGATGTAACTGTAAATAGACTAAATAGGTACCAGCATCTGAAGCAAAACTTTTGGAATAGGTGGCAAAGAGAATCCCCTAGTGAGTTAATAAGGCGTTCTAAGTGGCGATATTCTAGTGATCCGTTGATTAAAATAGGAGACCTTGTGTTAATGCAAAGAAGAAAATTTACCTCCACTAAAATGGTCTTTAGGGCGTATATTAAAGTTGTATCCTGGTAGCTATAACGTCACACGTGTTATATTAGTTAAAACCAATCATGGTGAATTTAAACGCGCCATTGCAAAATTGTGTGTTTTGCCCTTGGCTTAATAGTTAAGAATAGTTTAGTTAAAAGCTAGAACACCTAGTAGTAAGTAGAGTTTACTATTAAATTTAATTGTTCAAGGCTAAATCTTTTTTTTTCCAATGGAATTCGCTATATGAAATCTTCTCTGCCCTGGCTCTCCACATTATCCCTTCCCTACATGAATGTGTAAACGTTTAGTTACGTCTTGGTTGTTAACTTGTTAGTCAAGAAGCCATTTTTTAATTAGATTAATAAGTCAATTTGTAAAATAATAAAATAGTAAAAATTAAAATACGTAACTTTAAGTGTAATAAGTTTTGTTGTTTGTGTAAGTTAGAAAAACCAATAAAAATAATAAAAAGTGACATTTGGCGTTTTATTGGGGCCTTAAATGAAATAAGATGTAAATGCGAGAAATAGCAAATAGAACCAGTGTAATTTCAATTAAATATTGCACAAATTTAGAGTCCAGTGTTATACAATTACAAAAAATATAGAAGAAAATGGAGATTGTAACGTGATCTATAAAGTAATTTATGTAATTTGTGATATTTTCTTACTACTGAATATAATTTAATGTCTGGATATAATAAAGTTTACATTTTTCAAAAAATCTGCATTGGTTAAACTGGTGATGCTACTCGAAAACGGTGTATTAATGCGATAAGATGTAATCGCACCTAATTGGTTGCTATGTTCGTTGCCCTTTAGATATTTGACTTACGATTAGACATAGATAATCATAGACTCGCGTGCATCCACATGGAATTTATTTGTGTTTAAAAGTATTGACTAATATTGAAGTAATCAGTGACGAGGGTTTCCTTTTTATTCAATATTCTTTAAAGTTGTAGGTTTAGTATTCTATGATCATGATTATAAAATTGCGCACGCCTTTGGATATTTTATGAATTAAATCATTGCAACTCTCTTACCGATTCCCCAAAACCTAGGTCCAACCTATTTAACTTACTATGCTTTATAATAGTTTGTGTTATTTTTTTTATATTTGAAGTATACTATTATATTATTCCAATTACTTAAATTAGTTATATTATTTAAACAACTTGACAATGCATTAGTTAAGCAAATCAACTAGCCAGTCATATACTAAATTAGTGTTTATTTCCAGGGACCTAACCCGCCATCAGCCATGCCGTGACAGCATCATGCCATGAACTTTTGGCAATACATGGAGATCGTCATAACGTTGTTTGTCGGTGGGTGCATCGTTGGTTCGTTACTCTTTTGCTACTGCTGCGTCTTCAGACAGCTATGTTGCCCCCCACGCCGCAGGAAACAACCCCAAGACGACGACAAACCGAGTCCAGAATCAATATCTTTAAAATACATGACCCATTTTAGTAGTCAGCCTACTGACACTAGTCAAGTATAGCTAGTAAAAATGTGATATTGTTACTAAAGTGCATAAAATAGATGTAAATTAGGAGGAATTGAGAAGTACGAAAAACGAACTTGCGATTATTATTTTTTGGAACATATATAGTTCTGTTTAGAAATTAATAGTGAGGTAGTTCCTGTAAAAATCGACCAGCTAGTCGAATTTTTAGGTTAAGATGTCAATTTTTTATAACCCGTTTCGTTTTTATTTAGATGTTTCGAAAAATATTACTTTTTTACTTAATTTTATAATATGAGAGCATATTTAAAACTCCTTTTAGAAAAACTCTTCATTTTTCTTATCTCTTTAACTTTAAAAGCGAATTTTATTTACGGGTTTGGAAAAACATTTTAGTTGGTTGTATTAATTTTACAACCTTATTTGAATAAAGTTCTAAATGTTAATGGCATTATAGTTTATTAATCAGAAAATAAAAAAACTCATGTATATCTTACTTATTACCTTTACCGGTTTATATACATTATAAAGTTTTTGTTGGGTGCCGAAATACCCATGGATTAATATCAAATGGAAAAACTATAGCCAAGTTAGTCAGTCAGTTAGTTAAAGATAGATAACGAAAGATCTTCTGGCTGATGAGAAAGGAAATGTATTTTTGCCTAGTATAACACTGCATGTAACATAACTTATGATCGACTGCATCGCACATTCTCACCAATCATCTCTCAGAAAGTCGATCCCGTCTACGTTTAGTTTGTCTACGTTCAGTCGAACTCTAGTTAGTAGAGGAAGAGTAAAATAAATACTATCGTTCTCTTTTTAATTTGTGACTTCGAAGTTGTAAACTCGGCACTAGTGTCATTTTGTTTACTGCTTAAGCTACAAAGGTGGTTGAATAGAAAAACTGTGCAAACTTTTCCACTCATCATAAAAATGTAAAAGCAAAATAAAAAATAATAGAAAATTTGTGTTCTCTAAAATTTCCAAAAAAGTTTTTTTTAATAAAAACTCTATAAGATATATTTTTATATGATATTCATTTGTGTTTATAAAGTGTTTCCTGATAGTTTCATAGTATAAATTCCTTTTCTGTTTCATCAGCTTGTTCTGTTTTTTATTACATGTAAAAATTAGTATTTTTATTTTACAGGGAAAAGTTTTAACTAATTATTCAATAAAGGTAAAAAGTAAAAATAAAAAAAATATTATTATTATTTAAACTCCATGCTATGTAAAGACACGAAGCACATAAAAATTTTTTTGGTTTATTACCCAGTAGACGTATAATGTCTCGTATAATATCTAAAGTAATTTTTTAATTTTAATATTTTAATCAAGAACAGTGCATCTGACAAGAAAAAAAATTTATGGATTCCATTAATTTTAAAATAAATGTATCTGGTCAGATCTCTGAATTTACTTTTTGTTAATCCACAAATATTTCCATACCGCATCGAATTTTTAGGAAATTGTTCCTGCAGTAAACCGATTTTTATTTTTTAGCGAATGCCCAAAAAAAACTGGAGATTAAATTCGTTAAAAAATTAATGAGGATTTTAAAAATAATTTGAATTAATTCTTATTGCGTAGTATTGTCTTCTCCAAAATTTAATGCAAAATCTGTGTGGACGCCACTATAAAAAAATTATTTTTTTAAAGTCTTACCACACACAAGTTTAGAAGGAAGAAAAGACGTTTAGGACATACATTCATAACACTTTTTTTTTCTTAAAATGAAGCCAAGGATTATAGGTTAGCATGTTTTTTAGGAATTTGGATAATTTACGAACCATATAGGAGTAGCTTCTAAAAATAATATAAAGCATTGTAGATTTTAATGTACATTCTATTTTGTAAAACAAATATTTAAAAGTTCATAGGAATAATGTCAAAACTACTCAAGATTTTTAAGCTCTAAAGGTTACCCCACGCTTCCTCAGCCTCCACCTCATCCCGTAAATGCCCATTGGCATTGATACCGGCTCTCGGTGGCTATGGGAAAATGGCTTACCCCGTGCCGTGTTTTTATTATTATTTTGTTGATGTCGAGTGATGTTTGAAAACGTTTTGAAGATATATGTCCACTTTTAAAACACGTAAATGAGCATTTGTAGCCTATAAGCCGAACTCAGACGAGTGATTTACGTGCCTGATATTGCCTTATTTTATTTAACAACCGTGGAATTTTTATGACTCACGTTTATGACCTCAGTATTTAATGCTAGTAACGCTACCAAAATGTCAAGCGCTAACCTGAATTTCTATAGGTCTCTTCGTATAACATCAGAATACATAATGATAGCAGCGACGATTCAACGAGATTCAATAGGTAGATCCTTTTGTCAGACAACCAGACCAAGCCAGATTAATAAACAGAAACGCGTATAGAGAAGTATCACCTTTAGTTTTTCTGCTCTCTGAGTCCGTGCAAAATTTGCTTGGATGGATTTTTATGCCGCTATATCGATGTTAATCAGCAAAATTAACGTTAAGTTGAATAAGGTGACTAGTAGCTTAATAGCGGACCTTATTCCTTGTTGCGGGAATCTTTACCTTTTTAAGATATAGCGAGGCTCTAGGGTCGTTAGTTCTTGTAGCCGGGCTTAGGGGTGGCCACTTAGAGGTGGTTGATTTTAAAATATTTATTGTAGCGAGATGTGGTCTATTTTGAGGACTTAGGACCGGAGGTAGCAGAGCTTTTCCTCCTACTTCTAGAATAGGCGACGATGAAGCCATGGTCATTTTCCTTGGAAGGAGCAGTGACAGTAACAGCCGTAGTAATAATATATGGTATTGGTATCCTTAAAAATTAAACTTTTCTCAATATTTCTTCAACATCAAAAATAAAAATATCACTATTTTTCATATGCTTGTTGGTCAGCATGCAAGTTGGACGCCTGGTAGAATAGCTTGATGTTCTTTGACCGTAGTGCATATGGATCTATTGTGATCCAGATATATACAACTTTATCTCATGAATATAGTACTACGGCAGCTAATAGTAAATCACTCTGAATAAGGTTAACAATAATGATAACAATAAAGAAAACAACAATACATATTATTCACCTTTCAAGATTTATTTAAAGCCTTAATACATTACACTATTGACGAAGAGGAAATCTTATGATACTCACTTAATAGGATAAGTTTTACTTTAATTTACGAATTTCAAGATTTGTTTCAGGATATGACAATTTATTAGGATTTAGCAAAGGAATAATTCAAGAAGCTCATGGTGAAAAAAATTGATGTTTCATTTGAAAAACCGGTGAATTTGATGTTTTCCAAGATGGTGGCAAAGGATATACTGGTGAAATCATTAGCCATGTCAGCAGATCATATCAGAGTATGAACGCGCAGGATTTGAAAGATACACAGCCAGACATTTTTGTCGTTTTTTTCATTAAAAACAATTAAAATAGCTGGGTTTAGTATGATGTAGCAAGAGTAAAGCATTTAACGTTATTAAAAATAAACACAAAAATGAGGATCTTGTAGATTTTTTTTTGCTATGTAAGTCCGAGCAAGTACCAAAGTTTGCTTTAGGAACACATTTTTATTTGGATTCAGTAAAGGAGCATTTCTGGAGAAGCTCATGGGAAAAATTGATATTTCATTTGAAAAAAATGGTCGTAAAGCTTCTGTTCTGACAAAACTATTGTTATTTATTCGTTCACGAATATAGTATTCAAATTTTTGAACATTGCAGATCTATAGATTGTCCATTTTTTTATTTTGATATACATCCTGACATTTCGAAAACTTAAAATGGCTATACCTAAGGAATCAAAAAAAAATCCCTGAAAACTATTTCTATCAAAGAAAGAGAATGTAAGATTTCCTAATTTTAATTTTTTTATAATACCATTTATTCTAAATCAAGAAATACGTTCTCGCTTGTCAGTGATTTATCAGCTAGAATGAAAGAAAATATCAAATAGCCATAATAATCGGGATTTGTTTATGTTTATTTTAACTGGCGACTGAAGAGAGGATGTAAGACCTGAATAGGTATTAAAAATCTAGTTTTGTGACGGGTCATGCCGAGTTTAGTTCTTTTAATAAGTAAACGTTTTCTGTTGTAATAGAATGCTCGCCGATGGTATGATAGTGCTAATGTAGCTAGTTCGGGTTGGGAAGACATTAAGAAACAACTGGAAATTAATTTTCCAAGAACTATAATATTTGGTAAATTATTAAAAGAAGCCGCGAATTTTTCTCCTTTGCCAAACCAAAATTTAGGAGATTATTGTTTTGAAAAAATTTCAAAATTAAATAAACTTCGTTTGTCCATTCCTAGTTTGTTCCAGATTGATAGTGTTATAGAAAGTATCACTGACAAAAATGTAGCTTTAGCGGCTACAGCTGCTAATTTCCAGTCTATTGGGGAACTAGCCAGTTATTTAAGTAGTGTAGGAAATGTTAACTCCTAAAATAATAGTTTTAGTGTGGTAAAATCTAATTTTCCGCCAATTAAAAATGCTTTTGAACTACGCCCGTACGCCAACTTCTTATGAAAATAAGGTTAAGGAGCGCAAACGTAAAAAAAGGTGGAAGTAGTGGCGGCCACTGTCACAGCTTTAATATTAGATAATTGTCAGCTAAGTTAAGACTTACTACTAGGTGCCTATTTCATAAATTAAGAACATATCGTACTTAGCAAAACTAGAAAAACTGTAAGTCTCAATTTGTTAAAACCACTTTGTACGGCTGCCTTAAATGGTTTTGATGTAAACCAAATAACTGTTAATACGATAGATGCCATATCCCTGGATATGTTCAAAGTGGGCAAGAAAGTGAAAAAAGTAGAAAAATGAATGCTGGTAACCTTAATGAATAGTTATCGTGATTGTGTTTCATTTTCTTTAAGAGACCTTGGTAAAACATCTGCCACAAAAATGACATTAAAATTAAAATGTGAAGAACCAGTAGTTTATAATCCTTACCGGATGTTCGTTTACGAGAGATAACTTATGGATGAGACTTTTATTGAAATAACAGCTTTTATAACGCCAGAAGGGTATTATGAATTCCTAAGAATGCCTTTCGGTTTAGCGAATTGTCCTGCAGTTTTCCAGCGGTTAGTTAATAACGCCTAAGGAGATTTGAAAAATACTATAGCTTTTCCATATATAGATGACATAATAATTCCAAATAAAATCATCGAACAGAGCTTAGAAAGTTTAAAACTGGTACTTTGCGCTTTACGCAAAAATAATTTAACGTTAAAGTTAAATAAATGTGAATTTTTTAAAACATCTATTGATTATTTGGGCAGAGAATTAGGTAAAGAATGTATATTCAGGCAGTAAAAAGATAGCTGCTTTAGTACATATGCCTTCACCTAAGAATGTAAAAGAAGTAAGGCAATTTTTATGCCTGGCAGGGTATTTCCGGAAATTTGTACAAAACTTTGCATCCAGTTGAACCATTAACGCGTCTTACACACAGAGAAATCCGATGTTCCTGGACTAATGAACAAGAAGCAGCCGTATTAATTCTACAAGCTGTAAATATTATTGAAAAAAACATTTGTCATCTAGATCCGCCTCATCCATATTTGATCAAACTTTACCTACTGAGTTGCACACTAATGCCAGTGCTATGGGCGTTAGAGGAATCCTAATGCAGGAGTAGCTAAGAATAAAAAGGTTGTGGGTTATTTCAGTAAACAAACAACTGGTGACCAGAAGTGATATCACTGCTACGAATTGGAGACATTAGCCGTAGTATCGTCTTTAAATTTTTTTTACTTAGTAGAAATCCAATTTAAAATAGAAACAGACTGTAATGCATTACGAATAATATTTTCAAAAAAAAATTTGATTCCTCGAGTTGGCCGGTGGTGGTTAGAGACTATAATTTACAGATAAAATATCGCTCAGGTAAAAATATGCTACATGTGGATGCATTAAGTCACCTGTATGTTGGAAAATAAAGAAGAAGAAATTAATGCAGTAGATTTGACTAAATCTGATTGGATTTTAGTGGCGCAAATGCAGGATGAGAAGATACAACAGATAAAAAGAATCTTAGATAAAACAGAAAAAAAATCGAATTTTAAGCAGTATAGGGAGGAATATAGTCTGCGAGGCGGTAAAGTATATAGGAAGTTGGTGAACGGAAAATTAGCATGGGTGGTGCCTAAAGATACCAGATGGCAAATATGTAAACTAGGGACACCTTGCCTTGGAAAAGACTTTAGAAAGGATGTTAGAGAATTACTGGTTCTCAAAAATGAGGAAGTTTACCTCTAAATATATTAAAGATTGTCTCAATTGCCTTTATTATAAACATCAAACTGGGAAAAGACAAGGTAAACTACATCCCATCGAAAAAACTCCAATTCCATTTCACACACTACATTTAGATCATTTAGGCCCATTTGTTTGTAGCACAACGATAAATTAATATATTTTAGATATTATTGATGGGTTTACAAAATTTGTTTTTTTGGAAAGCATTTAAAGCACTAAAGTCCGTTATGTTGTCAAGTCTTTGCGGAATATTATGTATATATTTGGTTCCCCTATAAGGGTAATTACAGACCAATGAACTACTTTCACCTCAAAGACATTTAAGACATTTTGCTCAGTTTACGGAATTAAGCATATCCTTAATGATGTTGCAACTCCAAGGGCTAACGGGCAATGTGAAGGTGTGAATCGAACGGTCCTAAATTGTTTAGCTGCTACAGCGGGTGGTCAACCAGAAGATCTCTGGGATTTCTATGTCAAGGAGATACAAAGTGTTCTGAATTATACAAGTAATAAGACTACAAAGGTATCACCATTAGAAGTTCTTACCGGATATAGAGGCAGGGCTATGGCGGAATCCAAAATACTAAATAGTATTAAGAATTTTTGAGATCCGATTGATTTGGAACAACGTTTAGAATTAAGTATCCGATTAACGGTAGAGCAGTTGGCTCAGAAAAAGAGGTATGACAAGACCAGAAGCTAACTAATACGAGTAGAATGATGTGGTAATGGTTTTTAGAACGGATAACCCAGCTACAGGTCGTAGTCGTAAACTTCTTCCTAAGTTTAAAGGGTCATTCTTTTAAATGACAGATATGAAGTGCAAGACCTAAGGGAAGGATTTGAAAATTATAAAACCGTAGTGGCGGTAAATAAAATAAAACCATGGGTTATGTTTTAAAATGCAACAAAAGAAAATCCATTCAATTAAAATTGTGCAGTTAGCAATACAGCAATGTAATCATAGTGTTTCTTTGATAATACAGTAAAACAGTTATTTAAAGTTTTGGTACAGTTAGTACTATTTATTATTTCAATTTGTACAGTTTGTTTGTTTGTTATACTTTTGTACTGTTTGTACTAAGACCCAAATTATAGCGCAGCTGACGATGTATATTTAGAATTATTTGCAGATGCCAAATTTTAATGCAGTTTGCATTTTCTAAGTTATTTTGCAGTTGGCATATCATTGGTATTTGTTTCGCAGTTGGCGATAAAAACATTTTGCAGTTGGAAAACATTAATGCAGTTAGCATAATATTAGTTATTATAAGTCGCAGTCTTCCTTAGTGAAGTGTTTACAGTTTGCAAACCTATCTGTAAAATTGTATATAACTGTCAATATTTGTACTAGAATAGGGAATAACTTTATATAACATTACATTTAGTTGTTGACAGGTCATCTTAGTATGTTTAGTCTAAGTTGCAATTGGCACGAAAAAAAATCTTAAATAAGATGTTAGATGTAATGTTTTAAGTCAAGCTTCCTGAGGAGAGGACAGAAAGCAGGATGGCCAAATGTAAGGTTTTTTAATGTTTATTTTTTTATAAATGTGCCATTGATTCTACATTAAGAAATACGTTCTAATTTGTCAGTGCTTTGTCAGCTAGAATGAAAGAAAACATCAAATAACCATAATAATTGGGATTTGTTTATGTTTATGTTAACTATGGCGACAGAAGAGAGGGTGTAAGGCCAGAATAAATATTAAAAATTTAGTTTTGTGACGGGTCACGCCGAGTTTAGTTCTTTTTAATAAGTAAATGTTTTCTGTTGTCAATAATATAATATTGTCTTTTACTTAGAACATTGAAAGGCCTTTCAATGTTCTAAGGTCTTTTATTTTTTAACTTGACCCTTATACTATATACAACATACTTTTCATATAATGAGCAGTTTTGAAAGTGGAGTACACGGCGTTTTAGGCTCTGATTTCTTTCAAGCATACAATGCAAAAATAAATTATGAAAAATTTGAATTAAGTATTTTATATGAAAATAATTTAATAACAGTACCAATGTTTTCAAAACAACAATTTTATATTAAGATATCAAGAGGAAGTGGAAGTTGCTGGGTAGACAAAAACGAGGACTGTGCTGTTTTTCCTGATGAATTAGGCGAAGGATTATTTACACGGGTGCTCTAGCTAGACCCATATGTAATATGATACCAATAAAAATATTAAACACGCGAGACACTGTGGCGACGGCGACGTTAAAAAATGTATGTCCGAAATTAGCAAATTTAAGCGATTATGAAATGTGCAGTTTTGCAGATACAGGGTGCTCTGTCGAAAGAGTTGCTAAATGATTGGACTTATTAATACGAATCATCTTACTAAGGAAGAAAAATATGCGGTACAAAAAATATGTGCAAAATATACCAATATTTTTCAATTAGAAGGTTATCCTATTACTACGATTACTATTTATAAACAAAAATCTCGTCTAAAGGCGGATGCTTCCCCGGCTTATATCGACTACCACATGCCCAGAAAGAGAGATATATCGACAAATTGATAAAGTGCTATGTAGAGTGGTGGTAGATTTTTGATTGCTTAATTCTAGAATAAAGGACGATGAAAAACCTCCTTTGCCCTCTATTGCGGAAATATTAGATTTATTATCAGGGGCAATGTGCTTTTTACATTTGGATCTCTTGCAGGTATATTATCAAGTAGAACTTAAAGACACTAGTAGACCATACTGCTTTTACGACTGAAACTGACGGGGACAGTATCAAATGACAAGGCTATCTATGGGGTTAAAAATAAGTCCAACTACATTTTCAAAGCTTATGACAATCGCAATGTCAGGTTTAAACTATCAAAGTTGCTTTGTTTATATAGATGTGACTTGATTGTGTTTGGAAATAATTTAGTAAGCGAAAGTGTCAATTTTCAAAAAAAGAAATCAGAACAGGGAGCTGTTTTATCAAACGGCAATGATAAACCTGTTGCCTACGCAAGTCGGTCATTAAACAAGGCAGAACGAAATTATTGCACTATAGAGAAAGAACTTTTAGCCATAGTATGGGCAGTTAAAAACTTCTTCTTTCGTAAATTGAACGTAAATTTATCATTTACACAGACCACAGACCTCTTGCTTATTTATTTGGCATCACAAACCCATCCAGTAGACTCACAAAGTTTAGATTAGTCCTTAAGGAGTACGACTTCGTAATAAAGTACATTAAAGATAAAGCAAACGTCACAGCAGGCGCACTTCAACTCTCTGAACGGTAGTTCAGAATTGATTCGCAGCAGACAATGATTTGATCACCCAAAGGTAGTAAAATTAATTAAACGACCAGAGGACTCTTGTACTCTGTCCAGTTCCTGAAAATAGTTTTAGCACGTTTTGTAAAAGATTAACGCTGCATCGTTAAGAGAATTTTGCTGAAAATTTTATATTAAGATACGGAATTCCCGAAGAGGTAGTATCAGATTAGAGAACTGAGTTTTTAGCGTCTATTTTTAAGGAAACTTGCAAAATATTACAAATAGAGCAATTAAATTCAATTGCTTATCATCATCAGACCATAGGGTCCTTAGAAAATTCTTATAAAACATTAGGCGCGTATTTACGTATGCAAATAGCGAAAAGCTCGGAAGTTGGAGTACTCGGGTATCTTTTTGGTGTTTTTCGTACAATAATAGTGTGCATAGCGAAACTCAATACACACCGTATGAACTCGTTTTTGGCAAGTCAGCAAGTTACTTTCAAATATTTTAAATAAAGTCGATCCGATATACAGGGTGTCCCAGAAGTCGACGATCAAACTTAAGGAGGGGAAGGAGATCATTTAGAATCTAAATATCTATATATGTGGTTATCAAAATATTGATGGGTAAAAAGTTATTCACCTTTTTGTATTTTTTATTAAAATTGAATACTGCGAACAATAAAAGAGTTATGCAAAATAAACGCGGTAAACTACTGTTTTATTTTTGATTATGTTAAATTCTTAGGGATGTCCTTTTAATTTTAAAATAGTTTCAAAAACTCTAATGTCTTCTAGTCCCAAAAAAAAATGTTTAAAAACAAGTTTTGATTTCAAAAAATCTTAGTAAGTTTTTTTAATGGATATGGGGATAAAAAGAAATTACCCTTTAAAAAACTGACCCGCCTTTAGAAAATCTTGGGAAATTATTGTAGATTCTTAACATAATAATAAATAATCAAAAACAGATTTGTTTTACCCAATTTCTAATGGAAAATACTTTACTTGTACCATTGCCAATTCTTTTAAAAATCACGAAAACTTTTAAAGGATTTTATTTATTACCAATATTATTAAGGTAGGTATTTACCATTTACCTATTCTTAAATTTTAGGTGAACGTTAAAGTTCAGTTTAAAAATATTTTGAATATTTTGCATTGTCCTTTTTTGTTAAGATAAAAATAACAAACGATTTGGTATTTTTCAAATCAGTCTTAGGTACGCTTTCCTCCATACTGGGCTATTACATTTCGACCTTTGCGATTAATAAGTACCTACTTTTTTTATTTGTTAATTCAACTATTAAAGATGCCTTATGCACCACAGGAATATGCAGAAATGCTATATGTCTACGGGTTCTGTGACGGTAATGCTCGGGCTGCTGCTAGAGAGCATAGGGCACGATTTCCTTACAGAGCACATTATCCTGATTACAGAGTGTTTCAAAATGTTCATCGGATATACGTGAATGGTCAAATTCCTGGCCAGCATTTGCCCAGAGAAGGAAGGCCTAGAGTTGATAATAGTGAAGATGAGATAATAAATATGGTAGCAGAAAATCCGACCATTAGTATTCGTCGTATAGCAATGCATTTGGGATTATCATCTTCATCGGTGCATCGTATTTTGAGAAGATCTCTGTTACATCCATATCATGTGCAACGGGTGCAAGCATTGTTACCCGGAGACTACGCCATAAGAGTACGATTTTGCAGGGATATGTTACGTCGCAACAGAACCGACCCTCAGTTTTTCCAAGGAATTTTGTGGAGCGACGAATCACTGTTTCAAAGGATAGGAATATTTAATATTCACAATTTACATCATTGGGAGTATGTTAATCCTAGAATTGGGTGCGCTTCCCGTTTCAAACATCAATTTGGAATAAACATGTGGGCTGGAACAATTGAGGGTAAGTTAATTGGCCCTTTTGAATTACCAAGACGACTCAATGGCGAAAGCTACCTCAATTTTTTACAAAATCATTTAAATGGCTTACTAGAAGAGGTATCCTTAGAAACACGTCGAAACATGTGGCTGCCGCATGATGGAGCTCCTCCACACTACGCTCGAGTAGTGAGAGTTTATATCAACCAACAGTTTCCAAATCGCTGGGCACCGCGGTCCCCCGACCTTAACCCATTGGACTTCTTTTTGTGGGGTTATTTTAAAGAATTAGTTTACGCTACAGAAAGTCGCACTGAACAGGAATTGCGTCAAAAAATAGAAGAAGCGATCAGAGTGATCAATAACAACCAGCGGTGATTCCAAAGGTTAAAAAGAAATTTTATTCGACGATGTAGATTATGTGTAAGGGTAGGCGGCAGACATTTTGAACATTTAATGTAGTTAATACCTTATTAATAATTAAATAAAACAAATATTATTACAATTTCTTGTATTTTTGAAAAAATGTGGCAATGGTACAAATAAAGTATTTTCCATTAGAAATTGGGTAAGACAAATCTGTATTCAAGTCTTTAATTATGTTATAAAACTACAGCTCGGAAATATCGAAATGGCCAGTGAAATTTGGGTGCGCAGTGGCAAAATCCTCGAAAGCCCATTTTAGGCCGTTGGTTTATCATTTTCTGTCTTCATCGCACACTGACTCTCTCACTCTTTCTTCCCACATCTCAAAAGCCATTTCAATATGGGCAAGTTGTACATTAATTTCTCAAGATTTTCCAAGGACGGGTCAGTTTTTTAAAGGTTAATTTCATTGAATCAGCATCCATTAAAAAAAATTATTCATATTTTTTGAAAACAAAGCTATTTACTATTTTAAAATTAAAAGGACACTCTAAGAATTAAACATGACTAAAAACAAATCAGTAGAATAATCCGTTTATTTTGCATAACTTTTTTATTGTTGCCAGGATTCAATTTTAATAAAAAGTACAAAATATTAAATAACTGTTTAAGTGTCAACAATTGGATAACAACATATATAGTTATTTTAATTCAAAATGACCTACCCCTTCCCCCCCCCTTAAGTTTGATCGTCGACTTTTGGGACACCCTGTATAATTTCGATAATTATCCGATCGAATTAAAATATAGGCTACAACAATCATGGAAAAATGCTCAAAATAACTTATTGTCGTTAAAAAATAATAGGAAAGAGAAATTTGATGTAAATAGCAAAATAGTTAGTTATAAGGAAGGTAAAAAAGTGCTTCTAAGAAATAATTCAGGTGCTAAAATGGACTCTATCTATAATGGACCGTATACGGTAATAAAAGAACAAGCGCCAAATTCTTTTAAATATTGATATTTTTCTTAATATTCTTTTAAATATTGATAACAAGTCAGTTTTAGTATATTAAAATATAGTTAAAAAATATTGTAGTTTAAAAAAAAATGTGTAACATTTTTTTTGCTTTCCCTGCGGAGGTGAGATGTAATAAGTAGGACATAATTATTATTTAGTCATTAGTAAGTGAATCAGTCCAAGGTATGTAGGTTAGTAAGTTGTTTTAGATTATCAATGCAACAGCAAACATATTTATAAATTATGTTATTATTACCACATAAACCCAGAATGTAGATGCTGAGTTGTTAAGATTGTTAGTTAAGGGGTATTCTAAAAGTGATATTAGTTACTTGTAATTTTGACATCAATAAAGCAAGTAAACACCACTCTAACGCCTTCGATTTACGATGATTTAACCCGAACCTTTCCCCAACATCACACAAATGCTTTTTGTTTATTTTGGTGCAAGGCAAAAGATAGAGAAATTAAAGATTCTAATTTATTTTTCTATAAAGGAAACTAATAAAGTTAATTTTGCTTGTATGTAAAAATGTCATCTTCATCTTCATCTTCACTTGAAAAAAGTAGATTTCTTTGGGAATCTAGCAGTGATGAGGACGATTTATCTAGTACTAGTGATGAAAACCAAAATCAACCTGTAAGAGCACCACGAACCTTTGGAGTACGTCTGGATCATTTCACCCAGTGGAGTGATGAAGAATTTAAAATAAGGTTTTGGCTGATTCAGATGCATCTAAGCCCTTAACCGACAAACTTATATTACTAATGAATTTTTCGTACAGCAATTTTAATATAGCCCTAAGTTCTGTTTCTTTAGTACCACTTCTTCATAAGGCCTTGCCTTCTTCGACTCATATTTACGAACATATTTTTTTAAATTATTAAATTTGCACCTTACTTGCTCTTGTGTTCTAGGCTCCAATGAAGATGCATTATATAACTCAGAAAAAAAATTTCCCAAGCAGAAACCTAAAATTAATTAATATAAATAATTATTCCAGTCCTTTGTATTAAAAATTGTGTTTACCTTTTGCCTCCAGATTACAGCATAAGTTTTCTTACTTTCTACTATATCCTTAAACTTAATTACCAAATCTACTAAAGTATGGCAGCCCGAATCGGTATAAGCAATTCTTTTTTCTTTACCACTGATATTAATTATTTACTTATAAACCTCCCAAATATTTTATATCAATAAAATCCAAAATACCCGCGAAATAATACAATTGTCATATTTTTCAATGTCAAAAATAAACTACTGCTATTGGTTAAATTATTGAATACATCTGGCAACACTTTACAAAAAAAGTACAACCGAAGGTTAGCCAACGTAAGCCTAAAATCCGTTTATAACCACATGTATGAAGCTTGTATGGTGAAAACCGGAATCGTATGTCGGCCATCTTGCTTGGCAAAATTAAATTGACAGGGAACTGACAGACAGTTGTTGACATTAACTGACTGACCATCATTTGTCATTGTCATACCATTTGACTTTGTTTTTCATTTCAATGAATGCAAGCGTTGGGTTGACTTTTTTGTAAAAAGTTCTTTTTCAATATTGTGAATAATGTTTTAATTGATTTGCAGCAACCAATTCTAGGTTTCTGGTAAGAAAATCTGATTTTATTTATTACTATTATGTTTTTGTATTGTCAGTCTTTAGTCTTTAATAAAATCGAATTCAGTTGATTTCAATGAAGAAGTTTCACGTTTTAAGTATTTAATTTGATTATTATAAATACATATTACAAGATGTCTGGCCTCTCATTTTCTATTCCACAATTAAAAATTGATTAAAATTTTCATGAACATTTCCTTGATGTAAGAGTATGTATATTTTAAATGGTTCTGAGAAACATAGTAATAAAAGATTTTTTTAATTTCCTTCAATTTTTATTACAAGAAAAACATTGAGAGCGATATGCAATGTAAATTATATTAAGACTTTGAGCTATAGAATTTCTTCTGATCAGTTCTCTCCACAAATTTTAATAATGCTGATACTGCTGGCCTTACACTACAATACATATTTATTTAAACATTTGTTTGTCATTTTTTCACATGAATCATTAAGTAAATTAATTTATAAGGTTTGCACTGCCTATTTTTTTATTTTATTTCATGCTCGTATTATACCACTTCCTATGTTCACTGAGACAAGACATAGGTATAGAGACTAAGGGACCTAAGCACCCGGAATGGTTCAGACTTAATGTTTTCTTACAACTTGTGTTTTTTTAAGAGTTTCTTCTTATTTTATGTAAGCATCTGTCCTTGAATTAAGTTTTTATTAATATTATAGTTCCAAGATATGTTGTTAGTATTATAAGAGACCCACAAATATATATAATACTATGTAAGTGGTATATGTTTATACAAAAAGGTTTTTTTCATTTTCAAAGAGTTTATTTTGTTTTGTAGATAGATATATTGTTTCTTTAGATAATACACTCCTATAGAATTTTTAATTAATTTTTAAAATCTGTTTAATTTTTCTTTAGGAAACAGATATAAGTACATATTAAATAAGGATAATTCATCCTCTATTGAATCTATGTGTAAATAAAATGAGGATATTATTAACCTAATGGGAATGGCTTTAGATGTATGATGAGAAAGTACCCCAAAAATTTTGACAACCTTTTCTAATCTGTTTAAAATTAGGGTAGTTCAGTGCTAACAAAATACTTTAAAACATTTTTAGATTAACTCTAATTTATATAATGTGTGTTATAATAAATTATTGTATATTATATAGATCATTTTAAGTATTTTTTTTAGGAAAATTAAATAATGAATGTATTAAAGAAACATTTTTTTTATTTTTATTTGTCCAATTGGTGATATGTCGTACTCTATTGTTAATTGATTATTGCAGTAAATTAAATCATTTAGTAAAATAAAGCTGAAAAGTTTTATTTTTATTCAGATCAATATCTGATGCTAACACCTAATCAAAAAGGCTCTTTTCTCTATGAGTAAACTTTTTGATTAGGCGTTTGCTTTAGATATTACGATTAAATGATAAGATTAAAAGTCAGATTAAATGAAATTTGATTTCCCGCCTTAATTTGGCCACGCCTTTCTACCACTTTGATTGGTCCAATTAGGCACGTTAAACTGTCAAGTTAGTTACAACAGTTTTCGTTGCCAAGCGAGGGGACGCTAGCTGTTTTGTCAGAAGAATTTCTATCAGTTTGTATGCAACCACCACTTCTCTATATATTTGTGTTTTGTGTTTATAACATGGAACAGTTTTGAACCGCCGGTTAGATTTCAACCGTTGGTTGGCTAAATCGTTAGCGGCTCTAAAAGACTCGTCAGAACTAGAATCGTCATCGGCAGGCCGAATTATTATGTTGAAGTGTGGATGGTAAAACCGTATATTTGTTTCCTATTTTTATTACGCGTTCTACCCAATTTTTCTATACATCACTTTCGAATTCTGCAATCTCTGTCAATACTTACCGCAGTCAATATTGCAAGTGTTGCACTTTTGAAGCTGTTTTTTTAATTTACTCTTTAACTAATTCAATTGGATTAAAGACATAATAATATGAAGACATAACAATTCTTTTTTTTTGTCGCGAACAGGAATGTTTTTTATATTTATAAAAGTTATGAGATCTTGTTTTTTTAAACTATTATTTGGTATTTTATTTAAAATTCTTGAATGGCAAGATGCGTTATCCATGACATTTTACTGAGTTTGGAAGAATGTTTAGTAAGAGCTGATTAGAGAACCATTTTTCAAATAATGCCGCAGTCATAACTTCATGGTAATCAGCCGAAAATTAAGAGCTATTTTTAGGAAACGAAAATAACGTATTTTTAACAAATCCTTCTGTACTGCTGCCATTAAGTATAATGATGACTCTTTTCGCTCTTGACCATGGCGCATTCAAAACACAATTCATGTAATTATCAACCCAACCGTATTTATCTAGCGTACCTAACCACGTTTCTTCTAAATATATTATACTAGTATGTAGTAGGTCTATTTACTTGTACGTCGGATATTCAGTTTTATTATAGTTTCAGGACATAACATAATACTGCGCCACTGTTTTAAAATTATCTAAATATTAAAATATTAGAGGTATAAGTTAATTAGATAATTAAGAGGTATAACACATAAGTAATAAAAGTTCCCCGGCCAAGAAACCAGCGGCTCTCAACAATTTTTTAATTTATATTTTTAAAGGACTTTTTTTTTAATTTGATGGGTATTAGTACTAATTTCTATGGGTATAAGTAATAATATTTAAGACCTAAGTAGGCTAAAAAGACTTATTATATTTAAAAAAAACGTTAAAAAAATATAAACAGAGGAGCAAAAATATAAACATAAAAAAATATAACATTAAAGGAAGTTTAGTCTGATTTTGAAGATATGTGAGTGTCGGAATAATTAGATTCAATACTACTTGAATAGTCGTCTGGGCGTATAATTATAATAGGGGTCGTATCTCGTCTATCACTTGCTCGGTTTGATAGTTTTCAGCTATAATTTTTTCTGCGTGATTTATAGACTTTCTCCATGTTTCTTCCTTTATTTGATGTAAGGATTCTTGCCATAAATTAAGGACACTGGCTTCATCGGTTGTTTTGGATGCGTGTTTATCATAATAATTTTTTGCTATGCCCGAAATCAGCTCAATTGGGTTATATTGGCAGTGGTAAGACGGTAATCGCCGGACTTCAAGCTCATATTTAAGAGCCATCTCATCGATCACGTACTTCTTATTATACCTGTACGTTTTACATCTCTGCAGCAAATCAGCCTTTAAATATATATGGTCATGAGCAATATTTTTTTGTTCTAGCCACGTTTTTATTTCTTCTTTCTTCCAACTGCGAGTGGGAAATTTTTCTTTAACTCTGGAATGGTATGAGGCGTTGTCCAAGAATATAATAGAAGAATTTTCCAACCGTTTGAGAAGTTTTTCTTTAAACCAATGTTCAAAAATATCGGCATCCATATTTCCGTGGTAAACGTCTGTTTTTTTCGTCGAAGAGACAATCAAACGAGCGTCGAAGATAAAGCCCTCGTCATTTCCTGCATGTAGCACAATGTACCTTTTTCCACAACTAGAACTGCTGCTCGGATAGCATTGTGTGCTACCATCGTCCCATGATGATTTTGATGAGTTCCCCTTGGCAAACATTCAAGTTTCCTCTAGAAACACAAATTGTTTGGGATCTTCGGAGTTTTTTTTTTTTATATATTTTATCAGAAAATTTTCTTGTTTAAAATATTCTTGTACTTTTAAAAGTAAAAAACGTTCACCCGAAGATAGAAACCGATATTTGGCAATATGTTTGTCTTTTTGCGAATTAAGGACCGATGCCGACGCACACCTACATCCGGCGGTCTCTCTTTGGACATCCGCCGCGGCATAGTATGCTGCCGGTGTACCACGACCTCAAGATAATTCTGAGGAAAAAAGTAGGTTTAAAACTCACCCCGGTCTTTTCGACAGCACGCTTTCATCGTTTTTATCGTCATTCAAGTGACGACGTGAAATAAAACGACTATACTAATACATTTAGGTACGTCTAAAAAAAATTAATGTTGATACTGGTCGTATTCAGAGCCGTTTCTTTGTTCTTTTATGTTTTTTTTTTTGTTTTTTTTGTAATTCGCAATAAAAAAAAAATCATTATAACATGTTATAAACGAGTTTTTATCCAGGTAATTTATCACATCCTACTATAAAAATTAGTAAATGTACCTATATCAGAAAACTTTCCCTCTACATTGCAATTATTATTTGGCCTCTTGTTATACAATAAAGAAAAGTTATACTATGCAATTAAGTCGTTATAATTGCTGCTATTAATTTAATAAGAATTATATAAAACGCAACATGTCATTTTAAAAAGACATAACTAAATGAGACTATGTATTAATATAATATTTAATTAAATACTAAACATGAGTCTAATGGCAATATCATCGATTTTTCTAAAAATCTGGGGAATGTGGCCCATAGAATCTTTTAAGAAAAAAATACATCGGCAAATGTATGTTGTCTACAGGGCATGTGTGTTTTGCTATTATGTTGGCTTTAACGTTTGCCAAACAATAGAGTGTATAAGGTAAGATGGCATTCACATATTTGTCATATTAAAAATGTCATTAAGCTTTCTGTAGAATACTGTAGCTTCTTAATCAATAAACTTCTCATGAAATGGTTTTCATAAAAATGTTACCAAATAAATGGCCCTTTGACAAATACACACAACAAGCAACAAATACTCACATGCTTTAAATGTGTATAAAAACAGTCCAAAAAAACTTTATTTCATCGTTTAATTGTCGATGCTTAAAATAATTTTTCACTCCATTTCATTCATGGTCATTTTTCTTGCCATAGCCACCGTATGTATTATCTAATTTAATGATTCTTATTTTCTTTTAATATTGGCGTCTGACTAAATGATAGAGGAATGAGGAAAATAAAAATGTTATTTGGCCTATGTCTTATGGGGTTGATCTTTGTTAGCTTAGTTATGTTAGCGCGATTTATATTAATCTGCATTTAATTCAAATTTAAAATTCATTTATTCTATTAACTAGGCTTACATACGTCAAAAAAAAGATAAGGATGTAACGTAATATCTGTCTTTTGACGTTATAATGCTAAAATAACACTAATTAGACTGAATTACCGGATAGATACTTGAATATACATACTTAAAAGTTTAAAAATACAATCATCATAAGAAAGAAGAATAAATAATTAAAATATCAAAGTAAGACTTCTAAACGTAATACAGTCACTCATAAATTTAATAAACAATCACATAATTCAAGACTTCTTCAGTACCGTGAAAGGCACTAGAGACTAAAATGCTTTTAATGGTACTCTGAAATTTGCCTGGAGGCATATCTCTGATACCCTCCAGCAGATGATTAAAAAATTTCATACCTTGATATTCGGCGACACTTCAAGAGCAGGCAATATGTGGGAATTAGGTTGTGTTTCTGGTATTATGAGAGTAACAATCAGTATGCAATGCAAGTCTGTGTTTTTCTTTTTTTACAAAAATAAAGGAGCCAAAGATGTACTGAAAGTAGTAGTGTCAGTATTCCACAATCCCTTAAAGTCTATCTACAGTCAACTCTATAAATCATTCCTGTTATGACTCGAATAGCCCTCCTTTGTAGCCCAAAGATGCGAAAAGCTTTCCGCGCCGCGTTTCCCCTTCATTATTAAGGCATATGATCGAACGGAATGAAGAGGGCATAGTAGATTGTTTTTTAACACTGATAAGCTCACGCAAAGTGCATGGTGCATAAATGCTAAAATTAAGCCTCTTAACTACATAATTTATGTGAACGTCCCAATTAATTTAAGCGATGGAACCACAAAATATTAACCCAGGGGAAATAGAAGGGGAACTGCAATGCTAACGTCAAATTATAAAAGATTAGTTCCCGGCCGAACCGCATTTATTTCGCATGGCGTGGTGATCGCATTGGCGGGAATTTTGAAACCATGATATCTATTATAGTTTATTTTAAGATCGCTTTTTTAAAGAATTTAAACTGAATTGGTGCCAATTTAAATGTATTGTATTCGTGATTATTTTCACGCACTTAATTTTGGACCAATTCAGTTTAAATTCGATTTGAATCGATTAATTAAATGTTAAAGTATCTACATTATGTCCGAAGTGATTTTTATATTTCATACAATGGCATTTTTTTTGTTTAAAAATATAAGGTTTAAATTTTAATTTTTTTTTATGTTGATTAATAAAGTGGCAATAAAAAAAAACAATTAAACATCGCGATAAAACCAAAAAAATTTAAAAATTTTGGTATATAAACACTAAATATTTGAAATCAGGAAGAATTTATCTTTTGATTGGAAAAACATTATAAAGGGTGTCCGATTGAATTTTTTTTTTCAAAATATTAGGTAATAAAGTATTTAAATTATATACTATATTTTGAAATCGCGACGTTCAATTTTTTTTTTTAAGATTCTTAATCAGCATTAAAAGTTAGCCATTTTATGATATAGAAAGAATTATCTTGTAAACGTTAACTAAATTAAATCGAAAGCAAACTAGCAGAATTTAAAAAAAATAAGAGTAAAAGTATTTTTTGTCAACCCAGACCTTTTTATTACAACCATTTTTTATAACTAAATAAAAAAGGATTACACAAGAAATAAGTGCAACGTAACAACAATTTTACTGACAAGAAACTAGAAGAAAATTATCAAATTAGGATGAGTTTAAATAAAACACATTATGAAAACGTATCTATTTATTATAATATATGGATGTAAGAACTACTTTTTCTTTCTTCTCTTCTCTAATTGTTTATGCATGTTATAGGCATGTAGTTTTACAGGGTCAAAGTTGGCCGCAGAAGATTTTGAGTTTACTAGATATTTAAAATTTTCATCAATGCCCCTACAAATTTTATTTATTCTCTTGCGCCACCAAAATATGCAACATTTAATTATAATTTTTCTAAGAAGTGCATCCTGTTGAGGGTGATTTGGACAATTAAGAAATTTAAATGAATCCATTTTGCTTTTTAAAATCTCGTCCAAAATTTTCAGCAACAGTCTTGATATTGCGTCGCTTACAACAAAATTTAAAAATGTCCCTGTAACGTTTAATTTACAATGTTTATACTGTCTTGCATTTATAAATTCTACATCTGCATTATGTTCCCTAAATACCAATTTATTTTTATAAAGTTCACATTTTATGACTTTTAAAACTTTTTTAGCTATAAAGCCGCTGATATAGGTCCTAACTTTGACTGCAATTTTTGACCTTTTATGAAAACTTATTTCATATGAAATTTATGGACACTGAAAACTAACAGGCTTCGCCCTGATCGACCAATTAAAAAAAAAAGAAAAAAAAATCGCTTTGCAATAGCCAACTAAATATACTGTCTAAAATAGATTTTGAAAGTCCTAGACGTAAAAGAGGGAGCCCCATAAAAAAAAAATTGTGAGGGGGCCCCAAAAGACTTCAGCGCACCACTGTTTAATACATTACTTAGTATTAATTGTTGTTCTAAAAAATTTATTATTTTTTGTATGATGACTAAGCAAGCAAAAGAAAGGAACTAATTTATAATTAAACTATAATTTAAAATTTTAGGCATAAACAATAGGTAAGTAATAGGGAGTAAAATATAAGTAAAATCCAACCTAATATAGTAGGTAGGTAGGTAACTATTTACACTTTCCTACTTAGAAAACCAAACTGGATTGGATGATCGCCCACGTAGTATCGCACTATCACAAATAGTCTAAAATGTCTAATTAAATAATACTAAAGAAAATCGATGGAAAAACACAAATCACAAAAGTTCGCATTCGCAAAGGGACAAACAAACAACAACATAGAACAATATTATAAGGGGCAAACATAACAAATATTATAAGGGGTGAACAACAACAAAACCGAAAACCAACCAAACGATTCCAATTTCGGGATTCCCCAGCGGGAGTGGGAGGAGCCATGAAAAATCGATAATGCAGAGGAAGCGCCCTCACTTCGTGGTTCGGCCGGGAACTAATCTTTTCATTTGACCTTGGTCGTAAAGGATTCTTTTCTATCTGCGTAGGTTAATATTTTGTGGATGGAACCAAGAACGTAACAGAGTCAGTTTCCACAGTTGTGGAGCCAATCAAGAGTGCATCATTAAGAAAATCACCTTTTTGCAGAAGAGGTAATGTCGTCTGTGAATAAACTAAAAGCACCTTCTACATTAGAGAAGCACAGGTCATTGATAAATAAAATAAAAAAGATAGAACACAAAATTAAACATTGTGAGACTCCTTGGCGCACTTCCCTTTTATGAAAGATGCTCTGTTCGTCTTATCTTGATTACCTATTTTCTAAATAGGATTTTAAAAGAAACAGCAACAGTGTTAAAATTGCAGTTTTTAAGTATATTGATCAAGAGCATATGGTTCACACAGTCAAAGGCTTTGCTTAGATCACAAAAAAAGACTGCACAGTATTTTAATTATTCAAATGAATCCAATATTCTGTTGATAAGGTCCATTAGACCTAAAACTCTATGTTTTTTTCTTAGCTCAAACTGAGACCTTGCCAAAAAATAAGACTACTTTTCTTAAAAAATTCAGCACGTCACGCTTTTCTTATATCTTAGAGATCACCGGAAGAAAGCTAATTTTTCGATACTTCGGAGATCATTTTTGTCACTTTTCTTAAATATTACTATTAGTATAGGTATTGATATCTTGTTTTAAGATATCAGGGGAAAGCCCTCTCTGAGAAGCACCAATTGACCAGTTTGGTTAGTGGTACTTTTATAAGATTTTTAATTTATATCTAGATCTTAATCTATAAGATGTATTGACGGAACCCCTTTATTTGTTACCCCTGATGATGGACATGTTATATGTCCGAAAAATGTCGGATTAATAATTTTTAAATAAATTTAGTAGAGGACGACTGAAGTATTTTTAGTTACCCGTTGACCTATTAACTCCACTGCAAGGATGGACTACTTCTTCAACTTCTGATTTTTAATTGTTTTAAACAGATTTACACTAAAACGATATTACGACCAGATTTATTTTTGATGCCATGAAACACATCTCTCATCTCGTTAAAATTTCGAATAAACAGAATGAATCAGTAGGGAAGCGATGTTTTTAAGATTATCTAAAGGGATAGTGGTAGAGTTTTGTAATTTGCAAAAAAGAAAAGATTATGTGCTATGTTGGTTAAAAATTCGTTAAAAGTATCTGGCTTTAAACTTATAAATTATTTATAAATATAAAGACTTATAAATCTGAGGGAGTTGAGTTATGGTTTCCGACATTTATAGTTTTATTTGTAACATTCACATTTTTTGCTGTGTTATTTGCAGAATATATAGCCCTATCACTTTTTTGCAAATTTTTGCATGCTTTATTGCATTTTAATATGTATTTTTGAAACATTTGTACTCCATACTAATATTCAAGCTTCTATACTGCTTATTTAGCTGTCCGAGAGCATTGGCCGCGCATTATTTTTAGCTCATTAGTAAACCAACAAGAGCTAGCTATTTATCTGATTCTGGGATATGGCATGTTTTTTCAGAAAAAGCTTTTAGATATGCGCATTCTAGTGCCTCTTTAAAAATATTAAATTTTTGAAATCACAAAATAATTTTACCAGTTAACAAAGGTTCCAACCATAGGACTATTCAATTCCTGATTTATATCTTCTGTTTAGTTCACTAAGTCAATAGTCACTCAAAAGCTATGGCTTCTACTCGGTTATAAAAAATAAACTAACCCTGCTGAGTTATAGGTCTATATGTCCTGTTCTCTGTACAATACCTTAAAAGTAATCTAGAAACGACGGGCACTTAGGGAACAATATTAACTGACCTCCTAAGGAGGCCAGTTAATATTCTTTCTTCTTGAAGTCACTTTAGCTTTAATTTCTCGATTAAATGACTAGCAACTTCATGCTGAACCAAATCTTGAGTAAATATTTACAATTAAATTATATGTTTAAATTTTAAGTATATACAAGGTTACTCAAAAGTCCCGCATAAAATTCAAATTTCTTTAACGGTTTTATTTTTAGCCAAACGGTGGAACACGGAAAACACTTTTAAAGTTTGGCAGATGTTTGAGTCTTATTAAGATTTTGCGAGCTATTTTGGACCTTGCTACTTCAACCAAGGATTGTTTGTTACTCAAGAGAATAGTATGAAATTGACCCCTAAAAACTTAAATGGAATAATGATTCAAGTTTAACCTCATATGAAAGACTATAAAAATTTCAACGCCGCTACTATATTTCGAAAATTAGATAATTTTTATTATATGTTGATTTCGTTTGAGCCATTAAATTCGCTCTTTCTAATGACCTTGACCCTACTTTTTTATTGAAACGTATTTTAGAATAAAGATGAAATAGGCATACCTTCGCGATTTATCGATGATGTTCCTATATGTTGAAAATGAATATCTCTATCAACTTGGCAAGTCGCAAGGCGATGATAAAAACCGTCGACTGAGTTCTGAATAGCTTCAATTAGTATATTTTTGAATGCTATTCTAATTTTCTCCAAATATGAAAATAACTCAAGATAACATCAACACCAAAAAGTGGAAGAGCACCATCTTGCTGAAACCATATTCGGTCGAGAAATATATCCGGTTCGACCGCATTTAAACAAATTGCTAAAGAAAGAATCAAATCGAATGACAAAAAACCTAAACATCGTTTAGCTGTAAGATTATTTTCGAAAAAGTATGGCCCCAATATTATATTGTTGATAATGCCAGCACATACACACTTCATATATTTAGTGTAGATTTTCTTGAGATATATCGATTTTTTTATCTTTGCTCAAAGCAGAAGGTTGACCACTTGTTGCTAAATCATTCACTGAACCAGTTTCTTCAAACTTCTGGAATATTCCAATAACAGTTGATTGTGAAATATGATTTTCAGAATATTTTGCCTTAAATAATGCTTAAACTTCTGCTTGACTTTCTATCGACAAAACAATTTTTTTACAAAATAAAGTAACACAAAACTTCTGACCAATACCACCTTCAACTTGAACTATTAGTAATGCTACAATAAAATGAGTAAGGATATAAGAAATTTTTAAAAAATTACAGATCAAGTATGCCTATTTGGGTTTACCTTAAAATACCTCTTACTAACAAACTTGTGTCAAGGCAATTAGAACTTACAGATTTACGCCTCAGATAATATTAATGGGAGAAATTATCTACAGTATACATTATTTAGTATTTTGAATATTTACAAAACAACGTTTTTTCTCAAAAACAAATAATTTAAATTAAAAAAAAAAACGAGGCGGCGTTGAAACGAGAATTTAAAAGTTTTTAAGAGTCAATTTCACTCTGCTCAAAGCGTTGAAACAAAAAGGTCTAAGACTCAAAAGGTCGCCAAACTTTAAACGTGTTTTCCGTGTTTCACTGTTTTGCTAAAAATAAAACTATAATAAAATAATAAAGTTAAAGAAATATGAATTTTATGCGTTTGAATTTCATACGTTTGAGTAACCCTATAAATATAAATATGTATCTTAACAAAGCTTATGTTGTTTTAGGTTATTTGTCCGTAATGAACCCTTTGAACGAATTAGCAAATGTTTATCCGTATTGGTCACTTTACTTGCTATGGTTATAAAAGGAGCTATATTTTTAAAAAATAAAGTCCCTGCAAAATGTTTGGAAGCAATAAAATATGAGGCAGATTTAAAAACACGCGAAGAGACCAAAGTAGTCATGGTTTATAAAAATATATTAAAAACAAATCGGTATATGAGTATTTGGATGGTTGGCTCATCATGCTGTACTATGCTGGCCTTCGTATTTGTATCTTTAGTGGATATTGCTAATACGGGACCAGCATTTTGGACATATGATAACGCATCATTTATGCATGAACTCTATTTACCATTTAACAAAAGTAATCACATCGTTTTTATAATTATTCTAAATATATTTACAGCGCTTGATAGTGTAGTTTTAAACGCAGCCATTCAAACTACATTCTTTGGCTTAACGGCATTTGCTGTTTTAAGGCTAAAAGTCCTTATGATTGACTTAGAAAATCTACATTTGCAACACAAAAACATAGAAAAGGAGCTGAAAAGTATTATTAAGGAACATCAAAACACCATAAGGTAATTATGGTGTAAAATTATATTAGAGTGGTGATCAAGATTAGAATAATCAAGAGAAAGCAGCACATTTAGATCTAAATTTTTTCCCCAACTCACCATTTCAATTTTCGATTTATATTGATAAATAAGAAGCAACACAATTCCTGAGAGCACATTAGTCCACAAGTATGTTCAGCCTGCTTAATGTCTGTATTTCATTCGTAAAAGGGAGTGAGAATGCGT
The DNA here is from genome assembly GCF_022605725.1 of Anthonomus grandis grandis. Taxonomy (NCBI): domain Eukaryota; kingdom Metazoa; phylum Arthropoda; class Insecta; order Coleoptera; family Curculionidae; genus Anthonomus; species Anthonomus grandis. The sequence continues at coordinate 14,956,399 of NC_065550.1, forward strand.
TGATTCTAGTTAATTCTTGTATTAACATAACTCTATAGTTATACCGTTGATTGAATATTTGGGAAGTTACGTAATCCTGTATTTTAAAATGTATTCGGTCGACTATCGATTGCCATTCAGTTTCGTTCACCGTGTGGTGCTGCCGAAGCGGCAAGTCTAGGAACGATTCATTTAAGCTGCTTGGACTTGGCTTTTGGACTTCTTTGAGTTGAGTGAGGTTTTCAACGACGCTAAATTCTCCGGCTACGCGGCCGTGTTGGTTATTTTATTTAAGACATGTTTCTAAGACAAGTAATGAACTTAAAGGTGGAGGCATGTTGAAATTTCTTACAAGTTAAATTTTATAAACAAATAATTAATTACTTAAATATGATTTTGAGAGAAAAAGTTAAGAAATATATACATAAAAAGCTATTTTTTAATTTTTTTTTTGATAATTTTGACCAACAAAGTTTACTACAAGTTATAATTTCAACAACAAATATGATGTTTGCCCCATTTTGTGTTCAAGAGAGTTTTAAAATAAAAAGCCTGTTGCACTTAATTTACTAAAAACTACTATATGAAAAATATGTGTACAAATTTTAAGATATAAGTTTCACGTAAATATAAAGAACAATTGAAATAATTAATAAAACTTAATATCTATGGTAATATAACTTCTTAGTCAATAATCTTTTGTAAAAAGTAATGACCTATTTTAGGACATAATTCAATATCTGAAAAACTGCAGCGTAGCGAGCTCTGTAAAATACACCTTTTTTCGATGAAAATATTGAAAAATAAATACTTTTAACTGCAATTATAAACAAAAAAGTGAGGATATACTAGCACTCGATAAAATATGGAAAATTTTAAATCGCGATACAGGCAAATCCCTAATTACCAGTTACATTTAAAACTATAGAAAGTTAGTAAGAACAAAAAAAAATGGTTAATACGCATCACGGTTATACAGGACGTCCAAAATAGTGGTATATAATTAGACGAAAGTTGCGCAATATAGCTTCCTTTTATAATAAAATATTATAAATTCCAAATAACTCCTAAATTTTGGGAAAAACTAAAATTTAGCAAAATCGGTTCAAATTTTTTCCTGGCGTTATTTGAAAATAAATAAAAAAATTATTTATTAAATGAATACATTATTGTGACCACTTTTTCTCGTCTATAGGATGACTCGTTTAAAATTAAAATACGACGTTCTGTCTTTAGAGAGCCATCATCAACTTTGTTTTTCCTTGTCGGCGCTATATTAACCATTTACAGTTTTGAATAGCCCTTCTAATTACCTTTTCAATGAGGTATCTTTTATTTCGAATGAGGATTTAGGAATACCTCTACCCTATAATATTATACATATATATGTATACCGATCTCTCTTTCACTCGCGGAGCTATTGCCATAGATGTCAATAGCTCTGTGCTATTACTAAAATTACGTGTTGGAAATGCAAGTGTGATACACTGTCGAAAAAGTAATTAAAAAGACTGTTTTAAAAAAATGCCCTAAGCAGGAATCTGAGTCCTATCTAGTTGTTAGTTTAATATAGAACAAAAAACCATAGTTTGACATGAGACAGAAATATTCATTTACTGGACTGCTAACCTCCTTCAAGTCAATATTTACATCCCCTATAAAAATGTCTATATTAATTTGCAATTTGTTAAAAAACACGCCTGTAAATCCTCAAATAATAAATTAATGTTTGAGTTTGGGGATCTATATAGTTATTTATACCATAGTTTTACTCTAATATAGTAAAAGTTATTCTGCTTATTATTATTTTTGACTTATATAACTTATAGTTGGCAACAAGTTTTAGCATATTTTTAATTAGAATTTGAGAGCGCATAACTTGTATTAAAATTTCCTCCATTATAATATGTGCGTTACCTTCACTATTAAAGCATTCACAAGATGTTAATTGAAAACACTCAGTAAAAATAAATACATCATAAAAATTTAATTTGGCTTGTTCAAATAAAAGCAATAATATATCAAAATTTTCCTGGTGAATCCTAGTGAACTAGTTATTACTTAAAGACTTAACAATTTCCTTAAATAAGTAAAAGGAAGAAAAACAGAGTGGTGACTCAACAAAGTGGCTCTCATAGAAAATTGAGAAGCAATTGTTATTAAGACCTCGGTTTAGTTCTTATAGATAAAATTAATAATTTTTGGTGAGGTTCATCATTAGATTTTTTTTTAGATTTGCTAATAAGGTTTTGAGTTTCCCATTATTACATGAATGAGTTTCCCAATATTACAAATTCATTATGAAATTCATTAAATGATTTTGTTGTTTTGAGATAAATTTAAAAAATGGTCTGATGATCTTATTAGCGAAAATACATTATTTGACTTAGTAATTTTTATGAATTTGAAAGATTTCTTTCTTATCGCTTATTTCTGATTTATCCTTTTTCACAAAATATTAACAATTGTTTTCACATTTCGTTTTACGTTTTTTTTCATTTTTCTCCATTAAGATTTTTGCGAAATATCCAGAAACATTACATTAGAACATGTTTCCAAACTTTTTACGGTTTTATTTGAATTATTCGATATTTTTAGATTGGAAGAAGTGAAACTACTTATATTGCTTGTAGATATAATTTCGGAATAACAATAAGTTACATTGACTCTCATGCAATTGTGAAAAGTTTTGGACATCTCATTTTTATTACAGAAAATAAAATATCTAGGAGATCTTGATTAAAACATATTCACAATGAAACGACTTTGTCAAATATTCAAGTAAAACAATGACTAAATTAAGGACATAAATAAATTCTTAAATGCAGTGAATATTTTTAAATACTTCAGTTGAGCTAAAATACTTAAGACCAAATTTACAAAAAATAAGAACTTAAATCTAAATTACTTTAAACAATCCATGATCAATAAATCTTTAACTATATTAATTGACTGAAATACGTATAATTCATTCTTTATAAAACTATCTCTGATCTAATACTCAATCACATATCTAGTTTTAAATTTGCTAAATTTTATAATAAATGAATCTCAAAAAAGAATAATTATATATGAACCTTTCGAAGATACCATATTTCTGTACAACATTTCTTCTTAGTAGTTTAGTTTGATATATTCTTACGTAAATATCATTTTTAAAAAAACTATTTTCGCGTATCTAGTATTTTTTAGCAGTGTGTTCCCCATCAAAAAAATATCCATATTTCCACGGCTTTGAATCCACTCAAAAGGTATTCGACGTAGAACCTGATATTTAAAGAAAATTACATTCTTGTTTTTATTATCTTTCGAAGTAGACCTGTCGAAAACATTAATAGATATCAGCTCAAGACGTTTTCAGGGCGGATGATGCAAAGCAGGCAAACAGTCACTGTAGGCACACGCCTTTGGCAAAATTCTCGGGTTCACTTAGACCAACGCGACGGTGTCGCCATCCCATTGTCGGGTATATTTGAAGGTACATTTTCGTCCATAAGGTTGCGTATTTTCTCAAATAATCATTCAACGGTTATACCATACAGTATTTACGCACTATACAAATACCTATTCTTTATTGATCACACATTGCTAATTTTTAAATAAATCAATTGTTTAGAATGGAAATAACAATTACTCAACCCTAATTACTCATTCCTACTTTATATCCCCCACAACATGCTGTATTAAAAACTTATTATTAACTTATTAAAAGTTATTTTTGTTTTAAGGAATTTAAAAGAGTTTTATATAAAACATAGTATTGCTAATTACAAATTAAGTTATATTGTTAGTTTCACTATGAAAAAAAATAAAAATTATGTTAAAAGTTCTTATGTTAACAAAAGTTTTGTTTTAGATTCATAAATGATTTCAATGGTGCGACAAAATACGTTTTACTTATAAGTTTCATATTAAATTCCATCGAAATAGCTACTGTTTTAATCCAAATAATTGCTGTAAGTGCTGGAATTTAATCAGCTAATGCGTTTAATTTATTAATGGACTGTTTTAGATCCGAGATCTTTCTAAACTTGCGTTTCCAATTTTTTACGCTTTTTTACTCATTCCAGAAGTATTTTTCTTTGGTTGGATGTGTAATGAGATAAAAGAATGGGTAAATTAATGTATATATAGTACCAGTCCAGAACTAAACTTGTGTTTTAAGAGTTCGGCTATAGCTGATTCTGCCTATAAGTCTTTGTGGTACAACGAGAACAAAGACGTAGGGATTATGTTGCATATAATAATGATTAGAGCTCAAAGACCACTTACTATGGATAATGGACCTTTTGGTCCAATGACCACTAATACGATCACAACAGTAATTAATATTTAGTACAAAAATTAAAATTAAGTATAAGAAACGTACTGGAGCGGCCTGTCTTATAGTTGGCGGCCCTGATAAACTGAAGCAGTTTGGCCAACCAAAATAGAACGCTTAAACAAATATAGCTATTTCTTTAAGCTACTATTTTAAATTTAAAACATTTTAATAGTGAGTTTTATTAGCCGATATAGTAGTTGATATTTTGGCGCTTCCTTTGGTATATCAAAGGTGCTGCTAGTAGTCCAAGCAGGTTTCTTTTTTAATGTCATTAATAAAAAATTTTAATTGCTAATATTTTATATGGAACCATTTTCATCCTATTTGAAAATTAATTTTAAAACTATTTCTCAAATTTTCTTTTATTGTTGAAAAGATATAAATTCTTAATACCATTAACCAAACAATATAGCCAGATGTAAATATTTCATATTAACTTCGATATTAATTGATATCGAAAATCTGCAGTGTTTTCAGTAGAACCGCTGGAAATATGTCAGTTTTCTCAATTTTCAGCCCTTATTTGGAGTTTTAAGTCATTTTGTGTGTTAGTTTTAGCGTACGCCTTCAGCAAATGCTTTACCTTTCGCTATTCGAGGTATTTATTTTGTATATTAGCATATATTTCTGTATTTTGCTAGAACTAATAAGTTTTTTAGCGTTTTTACTATTTTGATAGTCTGATTATTACTAGAGTTCTTATGATTTTAAGAAATAATTTGGTATAGTAACTCCAAAGACGCTAAAGTCTTTCTACCATAAGAAAATGGTTAGAAATACATTGTATATAGCTGAAATTAGAAAAGTGCATGATATAAAATATGTAAAAATATTTATTTTTTTGTATAAAAGATTGAATATACGAGGCAGAAGAAATATAAAGAATGGGCAGCCAAGCACTGTTGTAATACTTACAAAAAATATGTTCTATAAAATTATATTCAACACTTGGTATAAGAGAAAGTCCGCTTTGTCCGAATAGCGGTACACGGGAAGAAACTTCGTACCACATACTAGGTATCTGAGCAACGACACTCTAACGGAAAGATCTGGACTTTGACAATTTGCAAGCCTTTATTAAAAGGATGGTATATATATCAAATGAAAGAGAAACGCTAGTCTAAATAACATACGGGTAAAAAAATATACGATGTCCTATTTAAAAAACGAAGTTTATTTAAGTTAAATATTGTAAAGTTAGATCGTCAATATTTAGGATCCAAATTTAAAAAAAATTATTAAAAGACTTTTAGCTTAATAATTAGTATTATCGTTAGTTATTAAGGTATTTTGCCTTATAATTTAAAAGAAAAGACAGATTACAGACAAAAAAATTCTTAAAAAGGAGTAAAAATTTATAATAATATATATTATAATAATTTATATTATTTTTTTATTATTATAATAATATATTATAATAATTAATAATAATAATAATAAAAATACATTTATGAAAAAAACGTTGAAGACTAGAATGTCGAACTGATATAATGGCCCAATCACCTTATTTCCTAAAATGCCTGTCCATACATTAATTTTTTGAGGGTACTGGGTATGCCCAATATCTACAGTTATGCTTATTAACAAATCCATTTAGATAAAATATGCATTCATCGCTGAAGCAGATATTCTTTACATGAATAGTATTATCATTAATCGCTTCAGTCATTTTTTCACAAAACTCAACTTGCCTATCAAAATCGTCTTCGGTTAACTCTTGCAATATTTTCATTTTGAATGGATGAAATTTATGAAGTTTCGTAGCTGTGTGAACAGAGTCTAATGAAATACCAGTGGCAGCAACAATTTAGCGTAATGAAGTATTAGGATTTATTCCAAAATGACCCAAAACTTCAAGTTGAGCGGCTTCATCCAAAATTCGCCGATCAAATGAAAGAGAAATGCTAGTCTAAATAACTTACGGGTAAAAAAATATACGATGTCCTATTTAAAAAACGAAGTTTATTTAAGTTAAATATTGTAATGTTGGAACGTCAATATTTAGGATCCAAATTAAATAAAATAACTAAATGACTTTTAGCTTAATAATTAGTATTATCGTTAGTTATTAAGGTATTTTGCCTTATAATGTCAAAAACAAGACAGATTACAGACAAAAAAATATCTTAAAAGGGAGTAAAAATTTGTAAATACATTTATAAAAAAAAACGTTGATTAAAGACTAGAATATCGAACTGATATAATATACAAAAAATCGAAAATTGTCAAAATCGTTTTTATCTTCTATCGACTTTATTTAAAGAGACTTCAGAAAACTAAAAACAGTTTTTCATTCCCACTTTTTATGTCCTACAACATGACGCAAAAAAAAATTAATCCGACGTTTTTTTTTTCTATCATCATCAACTTTATTTTTTCTTATAAGCGCCATATTGGATTTTGTCATTTTTAAGAAGTATTTTTAATTGCCTTTAAAATGAGGTATCGCACTTGCATATCCGACTACTCCTTCTACTACTTCGCGGTAGTATACGGAGTATATAGCGGTTATATAACTCGCATATAATTTTACTTAATCGTAAACTGAATATGCCTTAACAAAGTTTGAAAGTTGTAGAATGCCTATTGTTGTCAAAATGACGATGAAAATATTTTCCAACAAAGCACAAGGAAAGAAAATAAGGGTTCGGATAATAGCATTCTCAGAAAATTCAATTTTTATTTGGCAAGGCTCGGATAAAAACAAGGGACCAAACTAGAGCGAAACCCTAATATGTATTTTTATATGTTAAACTTATGTATATATTTGTCCCCACAAAATTTACAAAACGAAACAAAGGTTTTTTTTTTCTTAATTTTTCATTATTGATTCAATTTCTTCAAGATTATTTCGACGTATTTCGACGACATTCGAATATGGATAATAGTTAATTCACTAACAGGTTTAGTTCAAAAGACTTCTGAGCGACATCTGCTAGAAATTTTATCTACGCCTTAAAAATTATTTGAATATTGTAGGAAATAATCCTGTGTTTAGTAAGTTTAACTTTTAATTGATTAACCTCAGATGTTTTTTACATTTAAGATTTTAAAAATATCTGCGACTGATATCGTTATTATTTAAAGATTGAATACATTTCTCTCTATATTTTTTATTCGATGCCAAGTGTTATATACCGGGATTTCAAAAACGTTGTTATTCATTAAGAATTACCGCACATAACTGCTTGCCCAAACAACGAGAAGCGTTAATCCGCGTAAGAGAAAGTATAACTTTCCCCAATTCTTAGGATACTCCCACAGGATTTTTTTATTTTGCTAAGTAATCGGTAAGCTATACTATAAGTAAGTACACCAAATGTAGAAAAAATACCGGTCCGTTCATTTTTGCTTAACTACCCCGTGTTTGAATTATAAAAGACGATATATCCCTAAATTATGTTTTTTGGGAATTTCCTGTATAACTTCTATTCGTATTTAAAATATGTCATTTTCCCAATTACACCCTGCATATAAAGATAAAGTATAAAATAAAACATATCAAGCGAAAAATGTATGATTTCCTGTAGTTCGAAAACAATCTTATGTAGTTAAAGATAACAATTTAATTCAACTTAAACAAATTATTGATCTATTAATAAACGCAAAGACATAAAAACAGGATACAAGACTTTGAAAAATATAATTCGGCACTTTAAAAGCAAATTTTTTGAGTTATATATAAATTCAGCCCGTTAGCGGTGAATTGTGCAATGCAATTTTAGCCAAAAATTTTGGTACGGTTTTAGTACAGGGAAGTTAAGCATGAATATTTCCAATGATTTAACTCGATGTCTTATTTTAGGTTCGTTTAAAAAAAATGTTTTTAAAGTAAGAAATTATTTGTTTATGAATTAATAATTCGAGTTGATCAGTAAAGTAGTTGTTAGTAACTTGTGTTGTGTTTTGACAAAATAATATTTAATTTAAGTCAGTGTGGCAAATTTATTACTTTTAAAACCCGCCACTACGTGGCGCTCGAATCATGAATTGCTACAAAAGTTATGTCAATTGTCATCTCTCTCTCTCGAGCAAGAAATGGTGTTGTAAAGAGGTGCCTTGTTTCTCACTGAATATAAGTTTGGTCTTTAGCCTTAATAAGGTGTTTTAATAACAAAAAAATTTTAACAACAAATAGCCAAAGCTTAGGAAACTCTCCTAACAGTAGTTCATGTGGATAGTTCGTTATCTATGTGAATTTATTTTTATCGATTCGATACAAAGCGTCCCAAACATTCTTAAAGGTTGGCTTCTGATACAGGGCCGAGCCGTGCTGCGGTGTAAGTAGTAGGGATGTGCGATACTGAGGAAAGTACCGGTATTTCGGATCGTATCGTATCGTTTTAAAAGTACCGGTTGGTTATAATATCGACAAGTTCAGTACCGATATTCCAAGTACCGGTACGATTTAACCTATGGATTTAACTAAATATATATATTTTTTTTAATGTTAAATTAGCGCGGACTGGTATGGTCAATACTGATATTTTTAGTATTATTTATTATAATATTTAAAATGAAAGATGTTAAGCTACTGTTTGATCAAGCCATTACGGAAGCGACACCAGAGAATTGGCGAAAAGCAGTCCAGCATGTAATTAAGCAAGAGGACAAAATGTGGGATCTTGACAACCTCATCGATCAGACAGTCGATCCTTTAATTATAATGTCAAGAGGTGATGACAGTTCGTCAGATGACGAAGAAGACTACAATCTATTATAATTTAAAATTGTTATACACTGTTCAAAAAGTGCCAGATCCAAAAGTGACATTTTCAACTGTTTTACTCTACATATTATGTTCAATAAATTTGTGAAAAAAATATATTATTCCATTTAAACAAAAGTAACTTTCTAAAATAAAATAGCATTTAAGTACATTAATTATAAGGTAAAAAACAAGTCCCAGTTGCACGCCTTTGGCGAACCGTTTTCAATGTTTATCAGTGGGTAACAATGGGCAAAACTCATAAATTGACCCAAAACCGGGTGGCACTACCTGCAATCAACGAAAAGAAAGAATTTTACATTGAAACTAATACCCAACTAAGGTAGTGGCATAAAATATTGGTGGATCACCAGGTACCACTTTTGCATACCTAATGAGGTTTTATGGTGTGTAGAGCAACACTTCTGAAATAGAGTATAACAGCATTTATTTCGAAATAACTACAAGTGAAAATTTGACATTTGTCGTCGCTTAAATTAAAACCAACAGAAACATTAAAACGTAAGACAAAAATAATTATTCTAGAAATTGAAAAATAATTACAAATTCCAGTAACTTAATTCTAACGAATTTAAAAATAATAGCCTTGAAAGTCTATCTCCAAGAAGTCTGTTACGGCATTCATCCATTATCGCATCAGCCTTTGAAAATAGGCGTTCAGAAAATGGGTTGCATCTGCCAACACTACGGATAAACAGAAACAGAAAGACAGAAGGAAACAGGAGTAAATCCGTGCTTCACTCATATTAATTTATGTGGTATCTTTTTGATTAAATTAAATTTATTTCATAGCATTCTTCGATACGGGATACGATAGGTACTGCATAAAACTCAAACGGATCGGACCGTATCGTACGTTAAAGTACCGATACAAAATATCGAGTATCGGAAGAAAAAATACCGGTACTCGAGAAAATCGTATCGTATCGCACATCCTTAGTAAGGAGTGCGTGGCACCCAGGCGGAGCTCGCTTGGAGTGGCAAAATTTATCCTTACCCAAAAATATAAATATCAAAAAAATCAAAACGCCAAGAAGCAAAGTGCAAAAAAAACTGACCAAATAGTTGCTATTAAGAAGATAGTGCGGCCTTTCGCTGTGGTGTATAATATACATTAGTAAAATAAAACCAATCGTACCAAAATTGTGCGTGGCTGGCGGTGACCGATGCTATTACATGCCCGATATTTTCGGGGGTTTCTCGAAATTATTGGGGAATTAATATTTCGAGCCGAAATCTATACGTGTTTTCTGTGTTTTCTTTCATGCGAGTAAGTTTTACCGAAAGATAGTTGCAAATTTAATTACAAGTTGCCTCTTATTGTAATTTTTTAAAAGATTACTTCAATTATATATTATATTATTACTGTTATCAGTGTATTGTGAATGGTAAGTTAATTCCAAATAGCTTTTTATTACCTACATAATACATTATAAAAAGTTAAAGTAGTATTTTGCACTTTTTACTGATTAATTTTTTTTGCATCAAAACTTCCGGTCTTTATTTTCCTTCAAATTATATTATTATATTATTAACTGTTATTTACTGATTTAGATGGGTGATGGTAGAAAGAAAGAAAGTTGACCATATCGAAAAAGAAGGATAGAAAAAGAGAAAGATGACAAGCGAATAGCTGGCTCACTAAAAAATTTTGTTTATATCCACGATGAGTCAACCTTCAACAAGCCAAGCCTTAGATTTTTTTAAATTAAGTGTAAATTAATAAACCTTTTAAATTAAGTGAAAACGATGCAGAAGAACAGGGCCAAAATAAATCGACCGCCGAAAATATTACACTGGACCGGGTGCAAACCGAAACAGCAGATATTGATGTAAGTGGCGAGCAATTTAAAGATCCAACATAAATCTAGCATCCAGCCAGCAGTACTGACAGATACTGTTAGACTAATAATTTTAGACATAGTACAATTCAGTACAATTAAAAAATAAATGAAAAAATTTAAAAAAAAATTATACAGTGGCCGCCTAAAGTTCCGCATAAATTCGATAAAAATTAGAGACATGATTTTTTGAAAAAACGCTCGGACTCGTCGATTTTTATTTTAAGTTGCGCATTATTTCACATAAATTTTTGTATACAGGGTGGAACAAAAAAAAAAGATATGACGTCATCGGTCATTTTTTTAAACGGAATGCTATATTTTTTATTGTATTTATGAAATATAGACGAAATTCCAAGCAAGTTTCGTATAACACATTATCTCAAAACTCAACTGTTTCAGAAATATTTTCATTTAACCAACAAGAAAGCAAGTAAGTACGTCTATTTACAAATTAAGATAAAATGGAGGATAAAATGTTATAAACTGTGAAAACTCCTATTAATGTATCAAGTGTTCAAACCGATCCCCATTTACTTCTTGGCAGAAAGCAACACGGTTTACAAACTCATGTAAAACACTATCAATTATTTCGGGTGATATACGTCTAATTTCATATCTAATTCTATTTTTCAAATCTTCTACGTTGTTTGGCTTTACTTTTTAGGTACCCCCCATAGAAAATAGTCGCAGGGATTTAGGTCTGGTGACCTGGCCGGTCACTCCCGGTCTTGTTCGTCTGGGTGTAGGGCATCGTCCTCATTTGATTCGTGTATTAGTCTAATTTTATAAGGGTGGTATTCATTTGCTCTTAAGATGCGTCTTACTGACGTTTCGGCTATATTATTATCAACTGAAATTTGTGTAGTTGCATTGTTTGGATTTTCTTCGACGGAGAGCAGAACGTTTATTTTTTTAATCCCCGTACCCTAGCATCATCAAAATTTCAATTCGTTGGGTTTTCGTTAAATTAGCCATAATTTATTCTGATGAAAACTATTAATTTTCGAACTGACAGTGACATTCGAAAATGGAGATTCTTTACAAGTGCAACCGTGGAAATAGAAACAATTGGCAGTGTTTATAACATTATTTTTATCCTCGATTTTACCTTAATTTGTAAATAGATGTACTTATTTGTTTTCTTGTTATTTAAATGTAAATATTTCGGAAACAGTTGAGTTTTAATAATTCATAAATGCAATAAAAAACATAGCATTCCATTTAAAAAAATTATCAATGACGTCATATCTTTTCTTTTTGTTCCACGCTGTACACAAAAATTTATGTGAAATAATGCGCAACTTAAAATAAAAATCGACGGGTCCAAGCGTTTTCTCAAAAAATCATGCCTCTATTTTTTATCGAATTTATGCGGAACTTAGTTAGAAAAATATAATTGAATCCTTAAAAATGTGCAAATATTTTTCAATTATCCTTGATTGCACACCTGACATTAGTCATCAAGAAAAAATCACAATTGTTGTTAGATTTATTGTTGTTGATGATCTTTCTAAGACTGTAGATGTTCAAGAACATTTTTTAGGATTCTGCGAAGTTACCAACACTACTGGTCATGGTTTAACTGATTTCATATTAAATTTTTTAAAGGAATCTGTTAATATTGCCTATATGCGAGGCCAGGGTTATAACAATGGTACCAATAAAGGCAAACACAATGACCTACAAAAAAAATCTTAGATATTAATTGTATTATTGTCCCTTGTGTGGCATACAGCCTTAATTTAGTCGTTAATGATGCAGCAAAAAGCTCGCTTGAAGTGCCCAATTTTTTTACTATATTCAGCTTTTTTTAGTATTATTATTCTGTCTTTTTTTTAGCATCAACATATCGATGGAATATTCTTTTAAAAAAAGTACCTTAACGATAAAACCGCTCTTTGATACCCGGGGGAGAATCGAATTGATATCGTAAAGACTGAGGTATAAATTGGAAAAAGTTTATGATGCCTTTATTATCGCCCTTTATAATGATGATACAGCTAGAGATAGTGACACAAGGAATACTGCAAGTTCTCTGATTAATAAAATTAAATCATTTAAATTTATATATTCTTTCATCTGGTACAATATTTTATGAAAAATAAATGTAGTTAACAAAATCATGTAAAAATCTGACAATATTTTACCAGAAGATATACAAATGTTAAATGGATTAAAATATTTTTAACAGACATGAAATTCGACAATAGGTTTATAAATTTGCTTAATGAATCTAAAAAAATAGGTCAAGAAATGAATGCAGAAATATCATTTCCTGTAGTTCATACAGTTCGACCAAGAAGAAAAAAGTCTTTTTATGAATATGACCATAAGATGAGCCATCTCAATCTCCAGAATTACATTTTAAATTAAATTTGTATTTTTATATTCTTGATATTGCCATCTCAAAATTAGATGAGAGATTTCAAGATTTAGAAACACCTGTTGAATCTTTTGGTTTTGTAAATAACTTAAGTGTCTTTTCTAAAGAGGAAATAATAAAATATTGTACCAATTTAAAAAGTAAACTAACTTACCCGGAAACAAAAAATTTAAATATAAATGCAATAGATCTTTATAATGAGATTGATTTATTGTCTATTTATATTACTAATAAAAATAATATGTAGGCCAAAGAAGTGTTAGCTTCTCTCATTGCTAAGGACCCAAAAGGCATAATTCCTAATTTATTTGTTGCTCTTAGAATATTTTTAACTATGCCAACGACTGCCGCTACTGCAAGCGATCATTTTCAAAACTTGTGTTGTATTTCTTTTTTCTTTATTTTACTTTATTTTTCGTAAAATACCTGGATGAAAAATTTTTATATTTTGGTTATACCAAATTATATTTATGTACATAATTTGTTGTATAAGCTCATATTTATATTGTAGGTAATTATGTATCTATTCGTTGACTTAATAATTATATTTTTATAATTTAAATGTTCAAAATTGGGTTTTTATTAATTTTCCCTAATTTGCGATGTATTCTTATACACGTTTTCCAAAACTGCTGATCAGGCGGCAAATTTGGTTCTTACACCCGGGCGGCAAAAACTCTAGACTCGGCCCAGTCCTGATATGGCGCCTCTTTGATAATCTTCAACAGTTATTTTAAGTGCCTCTGGGGTTAGACCGCCGCAACTCTTGAATTTTTGCAAACTTTCTGCGGGAAACAGTGGCTCTCCCTCCAGACACTGTACTAGACTATACTCAGTTGGAGTAGTAAAAAGGTCTGACTGCAGGTCAAAGGTGATGCGGTAGCGACTTTTTCGACCATTAATTTAATAAAGCATCATGAATTCATCGAATATGAAATCGGACTGAAATCTGGTTGGATTTACTGCAGCTCAGGGTCTTCGTGGTCTTCACAATAAGGAGCTAGTCGGTTAAGGTTTTTTTCACTACGCTACGGTTTGTGTATCCAGTAAAGAACATCGTTGATGACTTCCAAAATTGCGTGTGTACCCATCCTAGGACATTTGAAATTTTGGTGACAGATCTTTTCGTCTCTTTGGGTCATAAAGCCAAAAAACGATACCATTATTCTACATCTGGTCTTTGACATTGGCATCATATACGTCCTTCATGCGCTGGAATCTTGAATAAAACTCCGATTTTGACTATAAATAAAATTCATTCTTCTAAGCAGTTCCTTGAGGTAGTCCTGTCCGGCAACTTCGGTTCCTGGCGGGCGATCAAATTTATTCAGTATTCGAGCAGAAGACTCTCCTTTACCGGATGGCCGCAGGATAAGCCAGCAGGAATAAATAAAGAAAACTATCCCAGTCTCTTTAATAAGTAACCTATTTTGACCAAGTACCGATTAATGATTCTATTCATCCACCCGATTGCGACTATAATGCCAGAGTCCTCGTTAGTTGGATTTAAAATTTCCTTCTTGGTCCAAATAAAGGTTCAAAGGTCGAAAAATTCGCAAATTCATTCTTTTACGTATAGTAATATAATGAATTTGGGGTAGGCCTTAACCCTACTTATTCCTTGCTTCTTCAGAAAAACCGGCCAGCAACGTCAATTATTTTCCGCCGTAAAAGTACATCTTGATTTGAAGTTGGAAGAATAGTTGGCAGTTTTTTCCCAAGATTCTGGAATATTTACTGCTAAATTATGAAATAATCCAGAATCTCTAAGCAATAAATTGTAGGTAAAAGTTGCCAAAAAAAAATTGCTAAAAATATTTTTTAAGTTTCTAACTCAGGCTGCGAGAGAGCGTAATTGCTATGCTTAAGAAAAAAGACGGTTTTTGTTTTAAATATAAGTTAGAAAAAAATATATTGGATTGGATTTCTGATTCTTGGCAGATTTTGAGTTATATTTTAGCTTTAAAGCGACTCAAAACAATAAGAATAGTTAAATCAGAGAAAAACAAACCACCAAACAAAAAGGTGGTTTGAAAAACAACCAAAAACAAAACAAAAAGAAAAAAAAAAAAAATAAAAAACAACCAAAAAGGTGGTTTGTTTTTCTCTGGTTAAATAACTATTGCGCAAAAAAGGTATTATTACTTTCGGATACACTTAAATCACCATAAACTTTTGCATAGAAAATAAAAGGCAATTAAAGGCATGGATTTTTGCGAAGAGTCGTTTAGAAATGTATATGAAATATGAAAAGAACCAAGCATATTTAAAAAATCTCTTACAAGGCAAGAAAACGGTAGAATTAAAATAAAATTATATTTCTAAAGCTTTTTTTTCGCTTTTGGCATTGCAATAAGACTTTAATAAGGAAAATACTGTAGTTATATTAGCACTTAATATTCAGATTTTTTTTTAATTTTTATTAAATTTAAGTTACTAGCTATATTTTATCGTTTGATATGGACTAATAGGCATAATAACATATATTTAACAAAACTTGTCATGCAAAAATTGTAGTGTTTTTATGACTCCACTTTGCTACTCTAGATTCCTATCTAAATGACCAATATCCAAAATAATGACTTATAAATCTTATCGTCAAAAATATTACGAAGGATTTTTAATATTCTACTTTATCTATTTAACTACGCTATGATAACTACTTCCTATTTTGTTTAGTTGTTACATGTTTAATCCAAACAGATTGCAAATATTATGTTTATACAGAAAAATAAGTGAATTAATAAAATTAAATTATCAATATATTATTAATTGGAATTTCTCACATAATATATTTGTGAGACAATACATTTAACCTTTAAACGTCGACTACGAGACTAAAGTTCATAACGATTCACCCGAATGATGTTTAGTTAAATATGTACATTAGATGAACAAATTGCGAGCGAACACATTGCATATCTAGGTTTAACAGTTATTTTTTATTCTGCATGACAACGGATTTCCGGCAGTCTAGCAAGAGCATACTTTTAACCCAACCCGGTATTTCTAATATTTATGTAATTGTCGATTACGTGGTTTTTTCACCACGCTCAACAAGTAATATACATATTACTTAAGTTACTGGTAAAATGCGGGAAATTTCTCGGATTCAGGTTAAAAAAAAATTAAACTTTCTTATAAAAAAATTGCCTATAGGCCCTCCCTACGGCCCCTTAAAGATGACCGCGTCGCTGAAAATCGGTTTTTCTTGAAAAACTTTGATGTACTTCTAAGAAACACATTTACCAGGGGCGGACTATACTGTACATTATAATGCTTCAATTTTTAGCACCCTGTTTGTTAAAGACAGAGATAATAAATATGCATAGCTTGAACCTTAAACTAAAGGAAAGGCACTCTTGTTCATTATCGATAAGTTTCATAAAAGGTTACCCTTGTTAGTGGAAGTGAATCAAAGTTCCATCTTTCATCTATTTTCCATAAAAAAAAATCAAATCATTGTTCAAATATATTTTTGCATACACGTACCTTACAACGATAAAATGATTTGCAAATTTTAATAAGTAAATTAAAGTATTAGTAGTAAAAGTTTAACGAATTGAAAAATACATAATTGGGAAAACGGCAACATAAACAAAACAAACCCAACCTAATTGATTTTTCAAGGCACGGCCTCTCCCCTTTAACCGATTTTTTTCTCCAAAGCTCATGGATTAATCATAGGTAAGATATAGATATATAATACTTAGCAACCCTTAATGAAAAACCCTGTATAAAGCAATTGTTTATTTTAATTTAATTTTTCATAAGTAAGAAATTATTGCCCTTATTGAACGAATTTGTAAATAGAAGACTTAGTATAATAAGAGGGTTATAGCAAGTAAAAAATTTATCTAAAGAAGAAAAAGGTCTTGTTGTTGGATAAATTTAAACAGGTTTGTGTTCAAAAAGGCCTTGAATTTGCATCTGCTTTAGCATTTCCTCTCTTAATTAGCTGTTTTTGAAACGTTCAAAAGCCGAAAAAATATTTACAGTTTAAGAGAATTTCTTTTAAGTATTTAAAGTTTCTTTGCCAAGTCCGGACTGCAAATTGCCTTTGCAATTTTTTAAGGCTACTTTTGATAGATTTTCTTACTCTGTAAAGCAGACCTTTCAGCACATATTTTTTGAGTGCGCCCCTCTTCGTCAGGGTCTAATTTCTTATGATGAGGTTGTATTTAGTATGCACAACTTTATATGCTTTTTAAACAATAGAATACCTCAAAAAGTTAAACCTGTTGTACTTTCTTTTTGTATTAGGGACTGATTATTGGGGCTAGTGCCTAAGTTGTATTATTTTTCTCTTAACTAAAGGTTCTATAATCAATAATTAGTATTTTATTTTTCTTGTAATGCGCATAATATGATTTTGGTTTATGTAATTATATATTGTTGTATAATTAGATTAGTGATTAGTTTATATAGGTTATAACTATAGCAATTTTTTTACGTTACTATTTTTAGTTTTTTATATTAAGTAATTCTGCCTCGCTACCTATTTTATAACTGTAATTTTTGTAAACGGTGCTTTATGATTCAGCAGATTTCTTAATTTTGTTTTTGTTGAAAGATATTTTTCCTTGTAATGCCTGTACTCTATTGCTATAAGTATACAGATCGTGTTTTCGTTCGTTACTTATAAGAAACCGCATAGAGGCGAAATTTTGCAACGTCGCGCGTGTACGAGTGCCTGCGACAGAGCACCGCTCCGGCCGGCCCGAGGACAGGATTAGTAAACATCTGACTTTCGTGGGAACTAGGTGGTTTAGCGACAAAATGTCCCAAAATATTACGCGAAAATCCAGGCATTTTCAATATTTATTCTAATGCGGGTTTTACAGACATGACAATGTGTGAAATCCGCATAGAATTGTAATCTTAAAATGTTTAATATGCTGTATTTTGCATAATGAAAATTAAAGCGTTATTTAATAAAAAATAAAATATCTCTGAAAAACTCTGATAATAAAAAATCAGAAATAAAACTCTAATAAACAAACTTAACAACATATCATTTTTTAAATAAAAGGCTCAAATAAACCGCCTTCTTTCGCTAAACAAAAACTCAACCTATCGTAAAAGCTATTTCGCACCTCTAAAAGAGTTTCAGGTAAAATGGAATTGGCACCTTCGACAATTTTATTTCGCAACTCCTCTAAATTTGTTGGCCTACTAAATTCATGCTTGTAAATGGTCTGCTTAAGGTAACACCACAGATAAAAGTCATTTAAAGACAAATCTGGAGATCTAGGATGCCATTTAATATCGCCAGTCCCACTAATAAGGCGGTTAGGAAAAGTATTTGTTAACAATTCTTTTACCCTAGCCGCGTTATGAGCAGGACAGCCATCTTGCTGAAAATAAACCGATCCCAGGTCTACATCAGATAGGATTTGAATAGCAGGAAGAACTTGGTTTTGCAGCAACTCAAGGTACTTTTGGGCGTTTAAAGTGCCATCAATAAAAAATGGCCCTATAACATTGTCGCCCAAAATACCTGCCCAAACATTCAATTTCTGAGGATACTGGGTACGAAACTGAAAACTTCTGTGCTCGTTTTTCTGAGCCCAATAATGAACAATAGAAGGATTGTGTTTGCCATGTAAAGAAAAAGAAGATTCATCAGAAAACAAAATATTTTTTTAAAAATATTCGTTTTCATTTGCCTTTTCCATCATGGTTTCACAAAATTCCATTCTTCGCCACTGGTCTTCAGGAAATATTTCCTGAGTTTTTGAATACTTGAAACATTTGTACCCATATTTTTTCCAGATACGAGCAACAGTTTTATTGCTCATTCCCAGTTCCTCTCTCTAGAATCAAGTTCTAGGGTACTGCAAACCATTTCTTCCCGCCGTTCTATATCCTGGACTACTTCAACAGGTGGTTCTTGACGTTTTGTGTAGCATTTTTTACAATCTTAAAGACAAAAAGATGTCTCAAAATTTGTAACCACATTTAAAACCGTTTTTGCACAAGGAATCGGTCTATTCTCAAATGTCACTGAAAACAAATCTCTACATTGTACTGCCGAATTGCCTCCATAAAACCATTTAAACCACGAAATGTTATTAGCAAAGCTTTATTATTTTGGTTTTTCGAATAACGCGATTGATTTCTTTAAGTCATATCTTAATAATAGAGCGAATTGCGTAGTAATCAACAAGGCTTCTACAACTGAAAAATCAAGTTATTATCCTGTATCTACCGGTGTTCCCCAGGGTTCTATTTTGGGGCCGTTGCTTTTTTCATTGTATGTTGCAGATATGAAATCCTGCATAAAGTACTCAATGTTACAACAATATCCTGACGATTCCCAGCTGTATACTTCATTTTCACGTGAAACTCTACCCTTAATAGAAGAACAATTTAATAAGGATTTAGAAAATATAGATAACTTTTCCTGCGACCATAATTTGAAATTAAATTCGTCTAAATCATGTGTAATTTTTCTGGGTGGTGGAAAGAACGCCCTTAATGCAGCAACAACTTTAAATGCAAAAATTCGTAATGAGCAGCTACCAGTAGTACGAGAGGTCAAAAACTTAAAAGTATGCATTGATAACGGTATTTCATTTCAAACACATATAAAGAATAAGCTCAAAATTGCATACATGCGCTTAAGACAACTTTACGGCTTAAAAAATCATTTACCTCCTAAAACTAAATATTTTTTATGTAACACACTTGTTTTTTCCTTATTTGATTGTTGTGATGTGGTATATTCGGATTCATTGACTGAAGACTCCGCTTACTCAATACAAAAACTTCAGAATTGTTGTATACGTTTTTCTCTACTCCTTTGTATATAGAGTTATAAAAACTAGGGAGCCATTATATTTAGCTAACAATTTTACAAATTTTCTTCATGAGCATAATACTAGATTTATAAATTTATTTAGAATACCACAACATAGAACAGCAAATTTTCAAAAATCTTTTGTTTTTGTCGCCTCTTAACTTTGGAATAGACTTCCGGCTAGTTGCAAAAGTTTTCCGTTTACTGCATATAAAAAATATATTCGTAATAAACTGCTTGATTCTTAAAAAAACAATACTTAATCTACAATAAAAATTAAAAGAGCTGAGCCGCTCGATCTTCTATTGCTGTCTACTTATTATTGTTATAAATATTAATTAATTTACCTTTCCTGCATATCCAGAACCCCCGCCTGCTTCGCCTTACTTAAATACTTAAATATGATACTCAACACATGCATGTCTCGATTAATTAAGAAAATCTTTTTTTTTACTTTTTACTTTTAAGGTTTTTGAAGGGCTATGCCACACAGGTTCTATCTTATGATGAACCTATATAAACGGTTCTCTATAATCGAAGCATGGTCCTATTTATCATGTATTTGGTAGGTTGTACAACATTTGTTGTTATTATTATTATGCTACAATTTTGTATATGATTATTTATTTACCTTCATGATAAATAAATTTATTTTGAATTTGAATTTAATTAGTTGAACTCTTTCGGAAGGGGTATAAACAGCCATAGGGAAAAACACGAAAATAACGCTCAAAAATTATTAATGCAACGTGCAGTAACACAGCAAACTGGTCTGCTGACTCCCGGTTCAAAAAATAAAAACGAAAAATTCCGCCGCCTGCAAGCCGCAACCAAGCGGTGTTGCCATTATTTTGGGTAATACGTAGCTCACGATAACACGATCTGTATATTGTATTACTTTAGAAGCAATAAAATTCTATTGTCTGTCTATAGGAGGGTTATGGACTTTTTCAGTTTAATATTCGTTCGTTCTTGGGACCATAAAAAGAACATTAGCAGGAAAAAAGTTTTATGCTTTTAGCTTAATCCAAGTAAATATTTTTGGCACACTACACAGGCAGGCGAATTACATCTTTTTTATTATAAAAATTACAATAACTAAATTTTCAGGGTGAAGGTAAGAAATGAGCGTGAATTTGAAAATAAGGTAACAGGTAATCTAGGACCACTATTTGTTTACAAAATACATTGGCATAAAAGGGCAAACATGTTAACATGTTATATAGGGTTGAAGACCATTTCTAAATGGGAATTTAAAAATGCAAAAATCAAGATGGCCATAAGAAGAAAAAATTGGCTGCGGCCTTCAACATAGTGGGTATGGATATTCAGATTCACGCCCATTTCTTACCCCCACCCTGAAAATTTCATTATGCATCCCTTATAATAAACAAGATATAAAGGATTTTATAAAATGCACTTTTTTCCGTGAATCCGTTGCCATATTCGTTGTTCCGAATTCCAAAGAAGTAGAATACCGATTATTTATAGGCACTTGGTTGCGCAACTTTTTATCACTTCCATCACTTCCGGTTAAACCGAAAGTGATGGAAAATAACTTGATACGTGAAAAGGTAAGCAAATTTCATTTGTTTATCTCGAAAATGAAAATAGTTATTAAGTGTTCCGTTTTTCCTGGTACATAATCACCCGGTATATATATTTTTAACCCGCGTAAATTTAATGTAATTTTTTCAAGGACTGCGCCACACAGGATATTTTTTGGCCTCTCCAAGCGGTTTTTTATAACCTAGGCGTGGTCCTATTTATCATATATTTAGAAATATTGCCTAATATAATGTAGTCCAAATGGGTCTGGCCCAGGGTGATCTTTTGCATATATTGTTCTTAAAAGAAATATTGCCTAACTAAATTATTATTGCTCAATTATAAGCTATATGATGAAAACATTGAATTTAAACCTAAATTATGCAAAACTGCTAGTTACTTATTATCGCCCTTCAGGAACATACAGCCTCAATGTTATCACTATTCACAGCCTGACTCAATTAAAATAAACATCTGACATTGTCACTGTTGCCAACCTTTTTTTTCCCTCGAGAGACAGAGAACATACTCCGGAAAAAGATAGTGATGATTCAAAATGCCAAATCCCTACAAAAGCACCTCTAGTAGCGACGCTGCGCGGCACACAACGTCAACAGCTCGAGTCAATCGACTCCGCTCAGCTGTTGCGTTAAATACGAGCAAGCAAATACTGCGATTGTATGCAATCCTAATCCTATTGTCAAACAATATCCGGGAAAAAAAACTGTGGAACGAATTGTTATGTCGTCAGTGGCGAAGCGTACGAGTAGACAAGGTAGACACTGTCTACCCAAAATTATCCAGTAATTATTTCATGTAACTGCTGAATTAAAATTAAAAAAAAATAACACAGGACGTAGTCGCTCTCCTTACTATTATTATATAGTATCTAAACATGATTAATCCGAAGGCGCGCCCCGCCTGCCGCACCGATGAAAGTAAAAATACAGGGCTGACACTCAGTTAATGTATACGAGCCCCAGGAAGATGTTGATAAATACAATTCTTTTATTATTTATCATAAGTGCAGTTGTTTCCGTTGTGCATTATGTGAACTCGGCTTTAATGTCAAAATGTAATTATGTCATGTATCATTGATCATTGATCTGTCTTGTCAGGAGTTATCACTTGTCATGTCATGTCATGTTTTATGTTTATCATGCTTTTCTAATTGTTAGTTAATAATTTTCCAATTATATAATAAATCCTCTAAAATCAAATTGTGTTAAAATCCAATTAGAATCACGGATCTCTACAGAAGACACATTGATATTTGTCTTCCGAAATTCGGAGCATCTAATCGAACCAAAAATGCATCAAGCAGGCGACAGAGGTCCGGCCGCATCAGAATTCAGCCTATTACGTCTGCGAAATTTACGCGCGGGAAAGACATTCGAGCTTTTGTCTATCGAAGTCGACCAGCTATTTTATAATGCTATTGAAGGTTATATTGTTTACGGACACGCTTGATCTGGTCGGCTACAATAGATATTCAGTTTTGTTTTGTTTTGTTTTGAAATGAAAAATTTTGATGAAACTTAATTTTGATGAATTGCATTTGGCGCGGACGCGTACTATTGTAATTTAATAATTAGTAGTATATTTATTTTTGGGTGTATAGAAATTTAGAAAAGGGTTTTTTTAGTGGATATTTTAGTTGTTATTTATGAACGACTGTTCGATATTAGCAATTGTATTTTAGTTGTGTATTTTGTAAGTAGTATTTATTTTTATTCTATCTATTATTATTTTTTCACTGCATAATTTTTCTCTCTGAGTTAATATTTCATGCGCTTTCATTCCCTATTTCATTAAAGTAAATAATATTGAATACACATTTTTTACTAATTAACGATTTTTATTGTTTGTCTACCCGAAAAAAAATTTCACGCTTCGCCACTGTATGTCGTTGGGTGCACGTCACGTGGATATTCCATCCCTGGAATTAGTTACTATAGGTTTCCTTCGTATTCATGGGAAATAAATCGCCGTCAAAGTTGGGTTCATGTTGTACGTCGACAGAGGTGCGTCAATTTTTTTTTCAACTGTGCACAGAGCTTTCCTCTACAAGTATGACTTTTAGTGTCAATGGTAAAGCGTGGCAACCATCAAAAACTTCCATCATATGCAGCTTGCATTTTGAGGGGGGAAAAATCAGAAGATCCCCGTAAAAATGCTTATAATCCTAAAATCTTCCCTGATGCTTACAAACGTAATCCGCCAAGTAATTTAGGTCATGCTGAGAGATTCGCTAAGCTAGAGAAAAACTTGGAAAATTCCAAAGAATCTAGGTTCTATACAGGTAGAATAGTTAATGCCTTTTTTAATCTTGCTAAATGAAATTCTTGAAACAATTGGTACACAAACAAATCAACAAGTTGACATCAATGACGATTCAAATGCCACAATTCTGTTAAAATGTGAAGTTGGTACTCAAACGTGCATTTCGGTAAAGAAGGCTTGTTCCAAAAAACGCTATTGTTCCCAGCATTAAGGTTACAAATACTGTTAAATGTCCCGGTGAACCAAGGAAAAAATATTCAGGAAGCATTCAGGAATACCATAGAATAAAAGGGAGGGAGAAAGAAAAACGACTATAATAAGTCTCCCACCGAACTTCTAAATATCAGAATGAAAACTGAAGACATAAAAACAAAAGCATTGACATGCCGTTTTAAAATGTAATAAACAACTATATACGATTTGCTAAAATGCATACAAAAGATTATTTATTTAATTTTTTAAATTGTTGAGTTGAGTTTTACTAATGTGTTTATGTTAAGATCTAAGGGGAGCTCTAAAAATAAAATAAAAAGTTGTCTGAAAAGTTTCATCATATTCTCCAAGAAATTTTACTGTACCTGTACTTGAACTTGTACATTTTATGATACAAACCAACGAGTAAAAATCTAAAAGCGAAAAGGATATTTTAGGCACTTTATACAGGTCGGCATAGTTATTGACATAATCAAAAAATGCATCAAGTTTGTTCTGAGGGGTAACTTTTGTCGTAAAAAGCATAAAAAGATCTCACAAATGTGATAAAGCCATATAATAGGAGCCAAGTAATATATCATTAAAGACGCTTTTCAATTTCTTTTTAATATTGCTGCTTAGTTTTTTTAAGGAAAAAGTGCAAAAACTCAGCATTAATAACTATAGTAAAAATGATAAAAAACTTAATGATTTTTGACTATTTTAAGACGCTATGGAATCACTTTGTCATTAAGGCCAAAGGATACCAGTCCGCTCCGGATGCACAAAAAATAACTTAAAAATTAAATAAACATTTATTTTTTAGGCTAATAAAAGTATTAATAAATATATTTTTTAGACTCTAAAAGCAGCATACTCTTATGCCACCTTAATGTTAAACCAAAATGAATAAATACCATGGATAAAGTAAAAATTTGATCAAAAATGATTCTTACCTAAGCATTAATTGTTTTAGATTTATATTAATTAGTTTAGACTGTATTTATTGTAGTGCTTTTATAAAAATATATTATATATCAAGTTTTCCTTTAATTTTGTTGCTATACAAGCCTTATTTTTTCTTATATAAAAGCTAATAATAAAAAACGCTTTTCATTACAATAGTTCATTTTATATATCATCTAATGCTTTTCTGCGCAATTACGTTTAATTATTTATGTGTAATTTTCTAGTTAAAAAAATCTAATAAATGTGGAAAAATCTTACTTATTGTTTTAATGATGGTAATAACAAGAATGGTTTTAAAACAAAACTAAAATCATATAAGAGGTCCTCTTTTTCGCCTTCTGCTCCAAGGTTTATGCATGCTTTCATTGACATTCCGAATAGCTTCTTATTGACTAGTTTCCATTTCTCTCACGATCTTAATAACTTCTTGAAAATCTCCAAAATTCCATTAATGGGATTTAATTCCGGTCGTCTCGCTGGCCAATCCATAATTTGAATATGACGCCTATAGTATATTATCATATTTTAACAGATGGGATAATATTTTCAGTGAATAGAAGAAAGACTTCGTTCATGTACTTCTGTGCGGTCATCACTCCTAGTGAAATTAATTATAAAAATTATACTGGATCATAAAGATATCCTTATACTAATAAATTAGTTAAAAGCCTACGTTTCTTGTGCACGACTTGTATAAGTTAATATGAATACTGATAGAAGTCTAGAATAATAAAAGGAAAGTTCTTTAATTTCTAAATTATCCTCTTTTTTATTAAATATAATGAAAGGGCATAAATAAGATTTTTATGTTTTGGGCCTTCTAAAAATTGTATGTCTACTACAAGTAAACATAAATTTATAAATTTTAATTTAGTAATTAATTAGGTATAAGTAGAATTATATTAATAATAATATTATGTTAGTGATTCTTTTTCTATTTTGATCATTGTAGTAAGTTATCTTTGACAGATATAGCATAGATATGGCCACTTATCCGTGATTAACATGAAAGTGATATTTACGAGTACTGAAGTTTTTTTAAAGTCCGGTTTGCACTTGAACGAAATGACACCTATGGAAATAGCAAAGCACTGACTTATTAATTTCTTTATTTTAATGCGATGATTAAAGATTCATAGATTAACTTTAATATTTTCAATGACGCCTTTGAATTCAATATTTGTTCTAGATATAGCGAACAAAGGAACATTTTTACAACATATTATAGTCGAAACGCGTAATTTGATCATCTATTTATTTTTCTATATTAAGGAAAGCCATTCTTACGTTTACCTTCATTCTTTTAGAAAATAAATAGCATACAAAGACATGGCGCAAATATTAATAAAATCTTTGCAAAAACCGATTTGAACCTCTACCTAACGAAAACAAAACTTTCCGAAAGCCTAAGTTTCCTGTAGTTTCCTGTACATTAGAAACTTGCTTGTACATCTTAAAACTATTTTTCATCACTGTAAATCTTGTCCTATACAGAAGATTAACTTGCATTAATATAAAAAACTTATGGACGCCAATCTAGATAGTCTCCAGATATTGCATATTCCAGTCAACATGGTTTCCAAGTTATCATCATTTTGATTTGATTTTGTGTAGCTTTAGTTTGAAACCCTGCATCACTGATATAACGCCTAAAAGGGGTAATAGAATCCCTAATTTAGTATATTAGAGTATCGGGTATGCTGACGGACCACAGATCTTAAAAGGGCTTTCAAATTCTTGCAAGAAGAAATACGCCGTTAGGATATAAGAATATTTATAAAAATCAAATTTACTATGTACGAAAATGTAATAAAACTGAACTCTCCTATATCTGTTATACAAAAAAAGGTTTGCTAGAGCGATCACTCTGGGCTTTTCTGCCATACTAGGAAAGCTCAGGCATTTTTAAATTAAATATGATCGTACCGAATCTTTTATATTATTAAAACGATGTTTACCCGTAGTGGCGTCTTCAACATCAGATTCAAACAATTGAGCCTTATTATCTTGAACAAACCCTTTTAGAGATTAGATAGATAACTCAATTTTTTACCAAGTCAATATATAGGTGGCAACAGGTCTAAACCATGACAACCAGGTACAAGCTCGGATTTTACTCAATTTTATATATTAAGTTATACAAAGTCAGTCATGAGTTTATAAGGAAGCAATAAATATCGTGACAGATTAATATTTCATAGACATAGAAATTAATTTTTGGATTTAGATAATACATCTGGAGAGCACCAAAAAATTGGAATTTGTATTCAAAATCAGATAAAGTAGAATCAAAATATTGAAATTGCCATAATTTAAGTTATATCAAATCAAATGTAAAAGTTAACAAAGTAGGCAAATTAACAAATGATCATAAAATATTGGTTATTATACATTATATAGTAACTACAAAGTACACTGTACAAGTAGACTCTATAATAATATATATATTCTGCCTATGTTCCTACTGTAGATTTAGACGAAAATTTAACCTGATGTCTCATATAGAGCTGAATACCCTGTACTTAAGGGACCCTAATATGTATCTTAATGTTAGCATTGACTTTATTTAATATTTGCATTGAAATAAGTTTACAAAATACACCCTAGACATAGTCTAATGCAATAACTCTGTATATTTCATAAATAATCTTAAATTTCAACCTAAAAAGAAAAATATAAGGAAATCTAATTCTACACTAGTTAAGGTATGTACGTTACGTAATAAGTTAATGGAAATGAATAACCGAAAGAGAGAGAGGGACACGCCAGATAAAAAGCTGAAAAACACAAAGGAGAAAAGTAAAATTGATCAGCTAACCTAGTAAGAAAACTATAAGAGCACAGAGTGAAAGGCTTGATAATTTGTGTAATAGTGTTTTTAAATTTGTTTTTAATTATGCTCAGTTGCCTTATTTTAATAGAAATGATATTATAGAGCTTAAGTGCAAAAAAGCAATTATATTTATATTTCTTTGAAGATTAGAGTTTTAGAACAAAGGAATTCTAGCATTTTCATTTGTAAGATATATTGTTTTGTGATAGTGTTATCGTTCGGCGATGATTTATGGAAAATCTAATTTTTGGAAAATAGATCAAGGAGTTATAAATATATAGGCTTTGGATGTTTTTGATGATTTTTGTCTTTTTATAAAGTAAATCAATAGAGTTTCAGGAGTCTTTTTTATACACAATCTTAGCTATCATATTTTAACATATTTTAAGGATTGAAGACGCATTATTGTCAAAGTGTCCCTAATATGGGGACGCAACACAGTATTCGTAATACAGGTTCGAAGTTATTAGTAACTTTTTGTTTAATATATTTCTCGGTTGATAAAACTTTGATACATTTTTTGAATAGTTTTAGCAGTTTCTGTAATATGTTCTGTCTAACTTAAAAATTGATCCAATATTAAACCTAAATATTTCAATTAACTGTGTAAAGGAATTATGTATATTATTAGGCAAATTCTTTAAAAGCAAAGTAGGTTACATTTTATTTATTATAAACATTAATAGTTGGTTGCAATAATTAATCGACCTAGTATAGCAGCTATTTGCAAAATAAGCTATATCGCGGCTCGTGTCTAATTAGGTAACTGTGACGCTGTTCAATTGCTTTTGTATGGAAATATTTTTCAATTCATTCAATAAACAGTTTTAGATGGGGAATCTTCTTTGTTTTACTTGCCCTTAGTACCCGGCTATTACAACTGACCTTTTGAATATGTGATGAACACAGGCAATTATATAAAAACCAAATTTTTTTCTTACTTTTAAACGTAGCTATATTGAGTTTATCAACTTATTGAAGCTGCGGTTACGACGTGTATTAACACTTTAAATGAGCCGCTCAGGAGCAGAGTGGCCCAAGTGCAAAAAAGGAGTTTTGAGATAATTGACATAAAATTTTTTTATAAAAAGTCAAACGGAAATTTGTATCGTAAAAGATTTATTTATTATAAGTTTACAATTTTAATAATAATAATATGGCACATAACATTATATTGGAACAAAATAATTTCAAAAAACATTGTTTTTCTGTAAAAAAAACCAGCTACTCTGCCCTTTAAAATTATTAAAAAAAAAAACAAATTAAAGCACTTGAGCCTCAACGTCTTGTTCTTGTCGCAATATCTTCATCAACAGCATTCTCACTGGTTGTCAAATTATTATAAAATTCTTGGGCGATTGGGGGTATATAGCACAGAAGTCCTTGAAGGTCTTTATACTTCAATTTTTCGATAGGTCGGCCTCTGGGATACAAAACATCTAGCTGGAAGGCATCCTGTCTCATCTGTTAAAGCTCTGTGCGTTTTTTAGTGACATTCACATTGTAGAAAAGAGCGGCATCATTATTAGAATATTTGAAATAAATATTAAAAGGTTCCTCGGATTTAAATTTTAGTCGAATGGCTAAAGACTTACATTTTCTTCTCCTTTTTTTCGATTGGTTAAAAGTTTTTCCAAATTCACTGTACTTCTAAAGTCACCACTTGTCATCTTTACTACTTTAAATTTATTGGTCTTTTTGGCACTTAAAATTACTTTAATCCAATCATCTAGCAAAAAAATGTCTTGGAAGTAGCGTTTTTGCTTTTCAATCAGGCCAAAATCTTGGTCGGACACAAGAAATTTATGATCGATAACTTTTGAACTGAAGTTATCAGAATAAGTCATGTACGCACAAATTTAGCTATTTTTATGTTTCTATTCTGGCCTCTGCACTGGTCGGTGTACATAATTAAATTGGGAGTTTGTACATAATTTTTGACATAATGCATGATACATGAGCCTATTTCTTAAGGTCCACGTGATGCAATTCCCTCATGCCAGAGGTACATGTGTGCCTGGTTTGTAGTTAGGTTATGGATACCTAAACAATATGTCCATAACTGCCTCTTGTAGTAGACTACCCCTGTAGAAATATTAGGCGTAGGTAATGTCTTCATAAGATCAAATGCAATGATCGTTGTGGAATTTGGATCTTGTTTTGGATCTTCTCGCATTCCATTTCGAGCTGCTTCTGCCTTGCGTAAATGAATTTCTTTCTCCATTTCCACTTTTCTTTTATCTTCGCTATTTAAACTATTTATTTTTACCTTCATAGAATCACATTTTTTGCACGTGTCAGTTGCAGGATACCGGAAATGAAGATTAAACTCTTCGTTAAAAATTTTTTGAAAACACAAATTTTGACACTTTCTGTTCACACTCATCACTTTGTAAATACAAGTTGTATAATTTGCTTTTGTTTAAAACTGGTGAAAGATATTCCCGGTTTAGATCTTTAACCCTGCTGTAGTGCGATTTATACTTGGCACATTTGTTAACAAAATGTTTAACATTATTAATATCCACCTGATTAGTTTTGTTTTTGGGGGGATGCTTACCTCTTCTATCTATAGGCGGTGTAGTATGCTCGCCACCCCTCGGTATTTAGTTAGTTAGAGCTCTGGTCAAGCGACCATCTGAAACCTTCAAAGCATTTAAAAAAAAAAGTTTACAGACAATAACTTCATCTCCAGTTTCTCTGGGCAGTTTATAAATACGTGTCTTACTACGTTTGTTTGGGTCTTGAGAATGCGCGAAACGACCCTTATTAGATACTGTTACTTGGCCATTGATATAAGATGTCTGTAAATTGAAGTTTGATAAACTGTAAAAATTCTCGAAGATGCGTTTTCTCTCTTGGATACTTAGTAACAAGTGGCATTGTCTGGAACAATTGCATTCTCTGTTAAAAAAAGTGTTTTCTGTAACTTCGTTTCCCCTTTAGTTAAGATAAGATTTTCCGGAGTTTCTTGCAACTTTACTTTTTTGCCTTTTCCAACCTTCATGTTTTGTCTTTCTTTTTCTACCTTTTTTTTCCTCCATGATGTTGGCATTTTTCCTCCATGATGTTGGCATTAGGTGCAATGTTCTGAATCGACTCTCCAGAATCACTTTCGGACTCGTCATCCGTTGGCGGGTGAAAATCCGAACCAGAGTCTATATCAAATTCACTGGGTTCGGCTATGCTAGAAATATCTGACATTCTCCCCTGAAACAAATGAAAATTATCTTATAACTTATGGTTATAATTATTATGGTTATGATAAGCCGAAGCCAAGTCACTCCCTGTAATTTGTTTTTATTTTCAGGTTATGTTTTTTTTTTAAATATTATCCTTAGCTTATTTCATGCATGCCATACGTAAACTTAATATTTATAACTTACCTGTGCTAGCACATCAACAGATTTGCAAAAATTGTTATAATAAAATATGTATTTCCCGTTTACACTCGACAAAATAGAAAAACACTGACAACGAAAACGACAACTTTTGAAAAGTCAAATTGGCCCAACTGCTAGACCAACTGTCACTTAGGCCACTTTACTGCTACATGTTATGTAAATCCAGTGTGCCGGCCCAAGTGTACTAAGAGCGCCATCTAGTGAATATTAGAGAAAGGTCAATTGGGCTACTTTTAATTTGTAAATAATAATACGATATCTACGAATACGGGTCTATCTAAAATATGTAATTTTTTCACTTGGGCCACTCTGCTCCTGGGCGACTCAAATAATATATATATTTAGGGATTATAATTCAAAATTATTAATAATAATTTTGATTATAATCAGTTATAATAAAAACAAGAAATTTGTACCTTATTCACTCCAATATACTGTCTACAACAGGGCATACACAAACTTAAATTTACAATCGCTATTAATTATATCACAAAAGATTTCAGGAAAACGCAGTGACACGTGAACAATACTATTGAAGGCCAATTAATTTCGTTTAAAAATTGAGTTTCTGGGGCCCCTTTACAAAAATAATAAATGAGAAAGGGAACGTTTAAAAGATTTTTTTAATCCTATGATCGATTCATGGAAAAGTTATTTCAATAAGGTGGTTCAAAATTAAAACTAATTTGGCAGTTATTGAGTAGCATGACAATTAAAAGCATGCTGATATTAAATAAGACATTATTTCTAACAGTAATATTTTTAAATAATAAATAAATCTATAGTTCTCCAAACAGCAATATAAACAATTCAAGTTTCAATGTAATTGCTCTGTATTCAATGATTACTAGGATTCTTATATTTAGGAAGCCTGTTGTTAGGGCAGTTCGGTGCGAATAAATTAAATTAATAATAATAAATAGCAGACTTATCACAGTATCTCCTAAAATAGCAACCTAAACATTTATTTTTTCTGGGTACTATGTATGTCTTCTAAACTGAGGGATTTCGTCAGACCAATACCGACAGTTTTGTTTATTAACTTTTCCATTAAAAAAAAAGGTACATGAAACGATAATTTCTAGTAAATTGGAGCCTAAGTAATACAATCTTTCATTGTCACGGAAGTGAGACAATGAAAGATTCATTTTGAATGAATCATTTTTATGTTACTCCTGATTAATTTTCATCTTATACAGTTTCAACTTGTGGTTTTTTATAATTTTGTTGTAATAGAGAGTGTTAAAATTAGTTTCCTTGGAGAATTTTCTTAATGAGAAATATTAGTAAGCCCTGCATAAAACTCAAGACTCGCTGTTAAATTTGGAATTATTACTGGAATCAGTAGTTACCT
Source organism: Anthonomus grandis grandis (assembly GCF_022605725.1). NCBI lineage: Eukaryota > Metazoa > Arthropoda > Insecta > Coleoptera > Curculionidae > Anthonomus > Anthonomus grandis. The sequence continues at coordinate 14,989,043 of NC_065550.1, forward strand.
AAACATATGATACATTTTGATCAGAAAGGCATTTAAAAACCATGGCTATTCTCCGTGAAAATTCGGATAGTTTCCATAATAATTTAACATGATTTTTAATTTTTACAGGAATTAAAGGTTGCATACCGACCTTTCTGGGTGTTTAACAAGCACAACATTTCAGGAAAACGGAGATACAAGGGCGGTTCCCAAAATGGGACACCCTGTACACTTAGTATACACTGATTTGAATAAGAAAATAAAAGAAAATAAATGTAAATTGTTCCATTTTAATATATATTCTTTTTTTATATAATATCGATAAATAGATAGTAAATATGAGATAACACAATTTAGATTTTAATAAAAACCTTAAGAACAAATTTTCCATTAAATTCAAATATAGATTAAATTAAATATTTTGTTAATTCAGACAGGGCAAATTTATTGCAAAATGCATTCAAGTCAAATTAGGATGCATGACTAAGTAATTAACAAGTGTTTATTTAATAAATAACAAACCGAGAATCAAACAGACGATTTAACAGGTAATTTAATGAAAATGAGCTTTAAGTATAAACAGTTATTAATTACAACATTAACTATGGATATGCATACATATTATACTTTAAAAGGTTTAATACTGGATGAAGGGCTTTAAAACAAAGTCTAATAATGTTCTATTAAATTTACTTTTTTTATTATTCAGAATTAATATCATAAAAAAATATTAATATATTAATTCTTTTAAATATGACATAATTAAAACAATATCAATTAGTTAAATAAAATAGTTGACTATTGTTGGTTTCTGAAATCTGATAAGAAATACTTTTAACTGATATACACAAAGAAATGTTTAATAACTAATTCAACTTCAATTTTAATATTCTATTGGCACATCAATCTTACTTAATAGAAAAGTAGTTGTAAAACATAGGTGATTAATGAAGCTTTCAAATTAATATTACCTATGAGGAATAAAATGATAAGTAAAAAATCTTATTACCTTTTGTAGGTACGTGAGAGAGCAACATTAATGCATCAATTATATTATTAGAAAAAATATTATCTATATCTAAATTCAAAGTTATTAAGAGCATAAAGGCTAAAATTGGTTTATTGGAAACCATTAGTTTGTCAGTAAGTTAATTTAAATAAGACACCCTTAAAGCTTAAACTAAGATTCAGGTAAATATTAATGTGCTATAAATGATAATTAATATGAAAAATCATTATTATAAAATGAAGAGAAAATTGAACAATTTATACTTCATTTTATTTATATTCAATATAATCTTCATAAACAAAACAACAAATACTGCAAGCAGAGCAAGAGTAAACTATCATCGCTTTTAATTAGAGTGGTCTACATAATATTAGAAAAACTCTCTTACATCTTGCACAGTAATAATTAAGGTGGTGGAATTAATTTACAAAAAGCATTTTTTCTACCTGAAATAATGAAATATTTTAAAAATTGAGAATTGAATTGACGAAACAGTGGGCTGCCAAGGCAGTTGTGCATATAGGTCTCCTGATGGACCCTTCATGCCCCACCGGGGGTTACCAGAGCCCAACGGCCTTAAAGAAACCGATAAGGCTCTCTGGTCTGAAGGACTTAAAGCACAGAACACAAATATAGCGACTTAAAGTCGCTCGGTACACTGAAAGTGTTACCCAAGTATTTGAGCCTGTCGCGCGTGAGTGCTGGGCACTCCCCGACTACATGGTCAACGGTTTCATCCTCCTCACAGCACCATCGGCATTCCGGGTTGTCCGCAATACCGATAGTATGGAGATGGCTTCTTAAGTGCCAGTGACCGGTTAAAAGACCTGTCACTAGCCGAAATTGAGAATATTAACTCAAAAAAACGTAAGGTATGAAACCAATGGTATTGTGGAATGAACTGATAATATTTTTACCTTTACTATCTATAAATAAATAAAATGTAAGAAAAAATCTGAGGTTGAAATTAATAAAACAATATTAATAATATTTAGTTAAATAGGATATAGACAAAAAAACATGGAAAGTAATTATAAATAACAATTATAATGTTCAAAAACCCTACACAAATTTCATTAACGAATTATATATTTGTATTTTTTGTGACCCAACATTTTTTTATGTTTTTGCCAAGTCTAAACTATACAACTTATAAAACGCGTTGGTCAAAATTGCAATCACATTACAATCTGACAATAGATCAATTTCTTCAGTTCTTCAAATTTCACCATTGAAGGTAATTATTTTAATTTTAAGGGTAACAAATTTTTGGCTCACGAATGGGTAATTCTCTATCTTCAATTTGTGCCGATATAATCATGGCGGAACTACTCAATAAATATTTGTCACAAATGCCTTTTAAAGTTCCCTTCCACATGTGTGTGTGTGCCACACTTGTGTCCCAAGTAATGAAGTGCAAACTGTTTTACAAACTTTCAACTCTTTTCACCCTAAATTACAATAGAATAAAATAATAAGATATTTAGATATAGCGGGTTGGGAAGGGCGGAAAGACTTTTCTCCATAAATGAAAATGCCAATATTTTTGTCAAGAGTTTGTCATGGATTTAGATGAGTTCACTCATCATCATCAGACTCTAAAATTTATTTTTCTTTTAAGAGAAACACTTTTAAATAACAGACAGTAAGTCAAGATTAAAAGGCACAACAAAAATTAATGAAATTATAAATAAAAGTCAAAGTTAAAAAACCTTACCTTACACTACATAGCTGTGATGTTTAAATCAAAAACAATACTTATGATAATAAAATTACCAAATAGTAAAAGGCGCGACATCTAGTAAACGTAGTTAAAATTGCGTTTACTAGACCAGGTTGTTTCTGTTTTTATTCTTGAATAAAAGATAAGTGAAAGATAAATTAATAACGATAAAGGCGAATAAGCTCAAATTATTATTGAACGTCGACAGAGTACCATAGCAGCGCAGGGAGCAGAGGTTATTTAGGAAAAGAGGTAAATTAAGAAGTAAGGGGAGGGAAAGGCGTGAATGATCAGTATTTCTTAAGAAGGATATTATTTATTTATTGGAAGTCGGAAGGTTGTGTGTACTTAAGGAGTTAAATAATAGATTGCTATCAAACTTTCATTGACACAAACAAAATCTGGTGATTTTATGGCTTTATTAATTTCGAGGATCTTTAAAAGGTCCAACCTCAAGCCTTTCTGACAAACATGAAGAACTTCTGTGTCTGCATTCGGTACGAACCTATGTCTAGCCTCGATGATATGGTTGACGAAAGGTGAAGAAGTATTATTAATAAACTTATTTATGTTATTTTCTATTAGTTTGGTATGTTATTTTACTCTAGTTTCAATTCTCCTTCCGCTTTGTCCAATGTAGCACACATTACAGTCAGGATGAGAACATTTGAGTCTGTAAACCCCTGGTCTGTGGGTTGCAGAAATATTATCTTTGATGTTACCCAGGTGCTTAGATAAATTATTAGAAGTATGATAGCATACACATAATTCATGAAAGTTTTTTATTTAGCGATTTATTGAGGTGTTTAAAATAATTTTTTTTAATAATATTGTCAGGATATCCGTCGTTTTTGGAAATTTGAAATATAGTTTTTAATTCTTTTTGAAAGTCATTTGAAGAAAGAGGAATCTTAAAAAGTCTATAAAAAAGTGAATTAAATGCTGCGAATTTTTGGGTTGAAAGGATGGTTAGAAGAAAAATCTAAAAAGGGTAGACGATCCTCACTTTCTTTTTCATAGGTAAATTTAATGCACCTATGAACGGAATTAAGATGTTTTAAAAAATCTTGTAGATCTTTTTTCAGAACCGGTAAAAATAGTGAAAACATCGTCCACGCACCTAATTCAACATGTGATAAAACTTTTATATAAGTTGCTTTCTGATATTTTCTCTCAATAAAAAACATGAGAACTTCTGCCAGAAAAGGTGACAAGTTAGAACCCATGGCCAAACCTGTCTTCTGAGAATAGAACTTTTCATTAATTTTGAAGAAGTTTTTTAAAACGATATCTATAAGGGAACCAATTTCTAGGATAGTATAGGTAGGTAGATTAGAATTTAAGAACAATAAATCTCGTATATGGGATAAGCATTCATCGGGAGGAATACTTGGGAATAGATTCGAAACATCAAAGGATACAAAGAAGGAGTTTGGAGGAGTTTGGATGTGATTTGCTTGATATACAGAGAAGAATTTTCTAAAATGTGGTTTTATATAGTATCATTGACGTACAACAATCAGGCATAGATGTGTTTAGTTGATTAGCATGATTAGAACCAGTAAGACCTACGAAGCTGCAAAATGGACGATGATATCAACACCGACTTGTTTATCGATAAAGTACAAAAAAGATCACTAACTTGAATTCGAAGGAATATTCTAATAAAATACTGAAGAAACGGGCTTGGGAGCAATTAGTTTTGATCTTTTGCAATGGTGATGACACTGAAGAAAAGAAAAAGAATTAAGGTAAGAAGAACATAAGTTTATTTTTACTTTCAGTATTATTACAGAAGCAATATCGTTTAGACCATTCCATCCTGCCAGTCTAGCTTTCCATCATTTACAAAGTTATGTGTAAATGCAGTGTAAATGCAGTAACTTTATCTGCGTCTCGAACTGCGCGCTCAGTCTGACCTATTCATTATGAACAATGGTGTAGCATGAACTGTATCCTCGTGTGTGATACCATCTTTAATTCTGACAAAGTTGTGCAAGATACAAATAGCTTTATCAATGTTTTCAGCAAAGTCAAATTTAACATCTATGGGTCAGTGCAAAATTCGCCATTTGTTGCACATAAATTCAAACGTGCATTTAACATATCTTCGAGCAAACGATAAACTGTAATTATATATATTTTTTACGTGTGGCAGCATTTTGCCACCATACGGCCTCATTACATTTTCCATCAATGTAAAAGCTTCATCTGCCACTATTGCATACGATAAACTGTAATTATATATCGAGCAAACGATAAACTGTAATTATATATTTTTTTTGCGTGTGGCAGCATTTTGCCACCATACGGCCTCATTACATTTTCCATCAATGTAAAAGCTTCATCTGCCACTATTGCATACGGTTACTTATTAGAGAAGTTATTTGTTATCGATTTGGGTTCAGGAATATTTAACGATTTTTCAGTGAGTTTTTTGTATAAGGTGCTTTCTTTGAAAATTCCTAAGTCACTATCTTTACCATAGGCTTCAACGTCGACCCATATAAAGCAGTAGTTAGCGACACATAAAGCCATTAGCACCAAAGAAAAAAATGTTTAAAATTATAGTACATAGATCCAGAGTTTGGAAGCTGGATTAATCGAATATGCTTTCCGTCCAATGCATCGAAGCAGTTAGGAAAATAAGATTTTGGTTCAAATTCTTCAGCTATTTGTATCAATTTTTCTTTACTTGGTGCATTCATGACAACTGCTTTTAACTTCTCCCATATCACCTTGCCCACTTGTTGAATTGCACCCGATAATGTAGACTTTCCAATTTTATAACCATACTGCAATTCAGCTAACAAACAGCCACTTAACAGATAGCTGCAATAAAATAATAATTATCATTTCTTTTTCAGGATCAACACTACAGAAGAAATGGAGGAATTTACGTGATGTATATTTCCACTATCTTCTATTTACGATTTTTCTACGTCAACAAAACAGCCATCTACTTCATACTTCATACAATCAATACAATGGACAACCCCAGGAACGCCAGCAGCTACTGTCTTCAATTTCGCAATTCAGCGCATCTCAATATGATATTTCGTATTCAACAAATCAGTCATCTAGTTCTAGATGACTGATTTGTTGTTAATCTGTTGTCTAGAAACAACAGATTAATTGCACAACAGAATTCCGTGCGGCACTATGAGTATCATCCTCATTCTCAGTATGGATATACGATATATACTCAGACAGATACTACAAATACAAATTCACAAAATACTCCATCACCACTATCTAGTGCAGAAACTCAAGAACTGGATTTGTTTAATAACGATGAAAACAGTACTTAACAAACAAGTGTAAAAATGTTTTTCATTTATAATAAGAGTATACCTTATTCACTGTATTATTACATTTATTTAATTAATAGCTTACCTTAACTTCATAATGGCTTTTTCTTTCGGCGATATGCAGTATCGTATAGCAATATCACTACCCTTTAAGTCGTTTTCAATAATGCTCATTAAATAGTTAAATGACGGGACCGACATCCTGAAATAGTTGAAAAAATTATCTTTATATCTTATCTCAGCTTTGGATATAAGATAGTATATAGACTTAAAGTGATTCTCTCGCTTAAAATTGGATGCACCCAATATCTTCTTTCCCTTCGTCGACGTCGACGTTTCAGCCTCCGATACAAAACCCAGAAACAGATTGCCTCATCAACTTGCATTTTCCACGATATCGGTAGACAGTAAACTAAAAGGACATGCGGTATGCCACCAATTTTATTAACAATATTTTCAATTCGAGCAAACTGAGAACAAACCGGGAAACCACAACAAAACATAAGTTAGGTTAGAAAACCAGTTAATCGCGGTACTAAACCTTCCTCTTCCATGGATCTTGTAATCGAAAGCTTAAACGATTCTTTTCATACGGTGCATAACAAATTTTTGAACTAAGCGAGCTTAAACCCATAATCAAACACGACTTTGCGTATCTTCCCATTTTAATTTTGAACTTTGTTATTTTAATGTGCTTCTCTCAAAAGAAACAATAAATTTTAGAGTCTGATTCACATGTATGAAGCTTGTAGGTTGAAAATCGGAATTGTACGTCGGTAATCTTGCTTGGCAAAATCGACAGGGAGCTGCCAGAGCCAGACAGTTGTTGACATTGACTGATAGAACATCATTTGTCATTGTCATACCATTTGATTTGGTTTGTTTTTCATTTCAATGAATGATAGGGTGGGTTGGGTTTGCTATTTGTTTTAAGGATGTTATTTTAAATTTATGACTTTTTTTTCTAAAAAGTTCTCTTTCAATATTGGGAGTAGTGTTTTAATTAATTTGCGGCAAGCAATTCCAGGTTTCTGGTAAGAAAATCTGATTTTATTTATTACTATTATGTTTTTGTGTTGTCAATCTTTAGTCTTTAATAAAATCAAATTCAGTTGATTTCAATGAAGAAGTTTCACTTTTCAAGTATTTAATTTTTAACTTGATCATTATAAATACATATTACAAAATGTCTGGCCTCTCATTTTCTATTCAACAATTAAAAATTGATTGAAATTTTCCTGACCTTGATGTAAGAGTATGTATATTTTAAATGTTTCTGAGAAACAGTAATAAAAGATTTTTTTAATTTGCTTCAGTTCATATTACAAGAAAAACATGGAGAGGGATATGCAATGTAAATATTATTAACACTTTGAGCTATAGAATTTCTTCTGATCAGTTCTCTACAAATTTTAATAATGCTGATACCCCTGGCTTTACACTTCAATACATATTTATTTAAACATTTATTTTGTCTTTTTTTCTCATGAATCATTTAGTAAATTGATTCGTAACGTTTGCACTGCCTATTTTTTTTATTTTATTTCATGCTCGTATCATACCACTTCCTGTGTTCAATGAGACGAGATATAGGTATAGAGACCTGAGCACCTGGAATGGATCAGAATTAATGTTTTTCTTACAGCTTGTGTTTTTTTAGGAGTTTCTCTTTATTTTATTATGTCCTTGAATTAAGTTTTTATTAATATTGTAGTTCCAAGATGTATTGTTAGAATTATAAGAGCCCAACAAATATATACTGTAAGTGATATAGGTTTATACTAAGAAGTTGTTTTCACTTTCAAAGAGCTTATTTTGTTTTTTAAATGGATATATTGTTTCTTTCGATAATCCTCTGCTATAGAATTTTTAATTAATTTTAAAAATGAATATTTAAATTATAATTTAAATAATTTTAACATCTGTTTAATTTTTCTTTAGTAAACAGATAAAAGTACATATTAAACAAGGATAATTCATCCTTTATTGAATCGATGTTTGAGTTAGTAAAATAGGGATATTATTGACCTAATAGGAATGCCTTTACAATTTAGATGTATGATGAGAAAATAACACAAACAATTTGACAACCTTTTCTGATCTTTTTAAAATTAGGGTAGTTCAGTGCTAACAGAATACTTTTAAACATTTAGATTAATTCTAATTTATATAATGTCTGTTATAATAAATTATTTGATATTATATATATCATTTTAAGTAATTTTTTTTTTCCATGAAAATTAAATAATAAATGTATTAAAGAAAAACAATGTTTTATTTCCATTTGTGCAATTGGTGATATGTGGCACACTATTGTTAGTGTTAGTACAGCTTGACAAATATTAAATGAGCTGCGGGGCGTAGGTGAGACGGGAGGTAACTCCGCTCGTTCCGCGTGTGTTCAGTGGCGTGCGATATGATTTTACACGAACAAAATAATAGATGTAATTTATTTTTGTTTTATAGATTTTTCATACAAATTGATGTTAATAAATTATTACATGCATAATTTAACAAGTGCAAAGTCTTACCGTGTTCAAGATATTTGAGATTTTCGATTGTTATTTTTGATCATATACAGGGTGTTTGCAAGGTTGATGCATTGTCCTGGGGATATAATATGCGAGGTCATTTAGAGTTTTTTAACGCGAAAATACCTTAGTAAAAAGTCATACGGTTTTCGAGTGTTTTTATTTAATTAATTATTTATGATCAAATATTTCATATGCAAGTCTCAAATATCTCGAAAACAATAAGAATTTGTACTAAGGTATTTTTGGTTTAAAAGACTCTAAATGAGCTGCCCTAATATCTCTCCAAGAGTTTGCATCGACCTTCCAAACACCCTGTATAAAAATCCGAAATCTATTTACGAGTTACAAGCCTATCCTTTAAATAATTCATATAAGTAATGATTTTCTTACAGTTTCGTTATTTGTGGGATGCAATTTTTAAAAATAGAGACAAATTTAAAATAATGTTAGATCAAAAAGAAAGATACTTTACTAATTATAATATTTAAATTTTTTTATTTAAAAAAATGTATTAACGCAGAATTAAGTGAAAATAAACTTTAATTTGACCCTAAAAATATATATATCTAATATACAAAATATGCTGTTTTTATCATTCAGTTTCACTGTCACTACCATCAGTATCATTATCAGTTTCAAGGTCGCTATCACTTGATTGTCTAAAGTTATAACCATTAGTTCAATTTCCTCCATCATATAGTCTGTCTGCCAATATTGCTCCTCGATGTGGATAACGTGTTGGCAAAATTTTTCCCAATCCGAACGGGTGACAGAATTTATCGCATCATCCAATTCTTCCCTTAATTTAGTGAGGCTCAGGTCTCCAGAGGTATTTCGACATCGTATATGGCGCTTAACTTGAGCCCAAGCCAGTTCAATTGGGTTAAGCTCACACATATATGGTGGTGTCCTTAACGGCGTATGCCCATGTTGCCGTATTATATTATCAATGACATAATTTTTTTGGTCATTAGGAGGCTTATGCATTTGTACCAAATCATAAAGCTCATATTTTCTTGCCGACGGATCATGAGTCATTCCTAAAAAAAACAATTTTTGTACAAAATTAAATAAAATTATGACAGTGAGACTGCCGAACTAGTTTTATACAGAGCAGTATAAAAGTAGTTCGGCAGTCTCATGAGTTAAATAATTAAGAAATAACCGTACCTTTTTCTCTTAAACAAGTTTTGCTAATTTTTCAGAAAAGCGAGTGAAATAAAGTCTGAATTAATTTCTGTACGTAAAACGTAAAACCGAAAATTAAAATATCTTAGAAGCAATATTTAGAAATGCGCATGCGTATGCAATACATCATTATAATATGTATTTTTTACAGTATGCAATAGGTAACTAAAGATATTTACCTTTTTTAGATAACCAATCAATCATATGCTGCTTAAGCGAAGATTTCGTAGGGGTCTTTTTGCACCGAGGGATATGAGGCATTATCTTAAACGATTATGCTGTTTGCAGGTGTATTAGGTAGCAGCTTTTCTGTAAGCCATTTGGTAAAATTAGTTTGGTTCATTTGGCCATGATAATCACCAGAGGTTTGTCCCGCTTTAAATACTAAAGAAGCATTTTCCAAAAATCCATTGTTTGATCCCGCATGTACAACAATAAGACGCCCTGTAAATAAATGTATAAAATAAACATATTTTAGCATCACAAAGTTATTTTTTCATCATAATTAAAGTTATGTTCACCAACTTACCAGTTGAACTCCAACTTACTCGGAACTCCAAATATATCAGAACTTTGCCAACATTTTCCTACGGTCAGATCGTTATCCACCCACGTTTCTATCCATATAAATAATATTGCGGTTCTCTTGGCGATATTTCCTAATAGCATGGATATATTTGTACCTCCAATGCAAAATGTGTGGTTTTTCCATTAATATTTTCCTTTTATTTTGACAGTTTCGCCAAAAAAATCCATTAGCCTTTAAAATTTTTCGAAGTGTTTCTGTAGAGAAAGGAAAATGGGCACCATCGGCATTTAGTTGATTTTTAATTTTTTTTAAAGTTGGGACTTGTTTTAGCTTTACATAAAATTTTTGTACTATTCTCCTAATCACAACAACGTCTACTTCAAAATTCGTGAGAACAGATGAGCGGATGCGGTGGTTACCGGAAGATAGTAACATTCTATTGGGATTATTTATATTACGCTGTTCAACTTCTTTTCTAATTCTTTTTATCGAACTTTCACTAACCCCAGTATACGGTGCTACCACTCAAAGAACCCTCGCGGAAAGAATGCGGCAAAAAAATATTTTCGTTTTTGCAACGTTACCACTTCTTCTCATAATTTATTATACTAATATGTCTTATATATTTATTATTACTTTTTTCTTACTTAAAATTACATATTTTATAACATTTCACCAAAACACGCAGTCTGTATAATTATACTTAATACTCATACGTAATCTACATGATTTATGCAGCGAAGGCGAAAATCACCAGCATCATAATTCTTTCATTACCCGAAAAAGTTTCTCAGCCAGTGGTGCCAGATGTATAATTGGAAAAGCGGTAGTCGAGTGGCGAAAAAGCGGTAGATTTGAATTAGGAAACGGTAGAAAATATATTCTGACGTATTATAAGTTCGCGAGGAAAGGAAATGCATGAAAAGGCCATTTTACTAATTTTGTTTTTATTAAATCTTAAAAAAAACAAAGTGGACTGAAAAACGCCAAAAGCAAATAGATCCGCAAACCGCAAACAAATATTATTCTAATCTAAAAAAATATGTATTTCTAAGATAATAATTATTATATTTATTACTATTCTGAATGCGAATCAGATAATGTGTCTGATTTTTTGTACATTTGGCTATTGTGAAGCCTCATCAAGTCTGGTGTTATGTTTAAATTAAAACATTCATTCTCAATATACTGCTTTGAGTGCAATAGTCCAATAATGGAACTGGTAGGTAATGTATTTCTTTGCTTTGTTTTTAACAAATTTATATGCGAGAAAATTTTTTTCACATTCACTGAGGAATGCGGCAAGCTAAGAATTTTAAACGCAAAAGAACAAAGTAATGGATATACACATGTACCATCTGCATATTTTTCACTATGAACTTTGAACCAAAAACTTGTTATTGAATCTTCATCTTTATGCTCTCTGGCCAACTGAGAGTTTCTAAGAAGTCTCCACTCAATATCAAGTTTTTGAAGTTCCGAATTTGAAATTAAATTCCGAAAATATTGAGCTAAGGGAACAATTGACTCTTTTTCACCCTTAGATATTATTTTTGGATTTATAAGATCCATAGCTTTTAATATATCATTACCAAAGTCATACCTTTTTAAAATCTGCTGGGCTGCTTCTATATAAAAATCTAAACATCGGGTTTGCAATATATGTTTTTGCTCTACAGATAATTTGTTTGACAAGAGATATTGTATAAGTTTAGCCCCTAAATGTTTTCTAAAGGTTTGAAATTGTTTGGATTTTTAACATTAATTTTTTCAATAGAATATTGATTTAAAACTTCCTTTTTAATAAAAAAATCTAAAATGGTTCTCTAAGTATCACACATACGTGTGTGCAAATTGTATAATTTAGGCTCAGCAGACTGCATTTCCTTATTAAGGCTATTAAATAATGGCAAAACATGTTCCAAAAACAACAGAAATGCTAATGTTAAGGGATCGTCTAATTTGTGATAAATATTTTCGGCCGCTTGAAGTTTATCACTTGCAATGGCATCGACAAAATATAATTTCAAAGCATTATATTGCTCAATTATTCTACACACTACAGATTCTAAGGACAACCAGCGCGTTTGGGACGGATGTAAAATCTTGTGAATTTTAGTATGAGTGAACTTCTCAATTTCCTTAAGAGTTTCAACTCGTTTAGGACTATTACATACATAATTGTAAATATGACGTACACAATCCTCCGTAGCTCTTGGAAGTTTTAGACAGGCATAGAAGGAACACAAATTGAAGCTGGGACATATACATTTCATTAAAAAAATGTTGGGAATATCATTCTTTAGTCTTGTTACAACCGAATTTTGTTGGCCTACCATAACACTTGCACCGTCCGAACCAAATCCTATGAGATTTTCTAAATGGGGAATATTATTCTTTTTAAAGAAATTCACAATTTCTCCGTATATATCCGAAGCTGCTGCATTTTTCATTGGAACGAGTGTTAGAAATCTATCATGAACCCTAAAAAATATATTATAAAAATATAATATATTATAATATATTATATTATTGTTATATATGTCAGAAATCTCTAATATTTCCTAAAAAAACTCACCTATTTTCATAAAAATATTTACCAACCATTGCCAAATGTTTGGTGGTGCTTAAATCAGTCGATTCGTCAATAATCAGCGAAAACTTTACAGTTCTTAAAATCCTGCATGTTTCTTCAAAACTGGATACGCCTATGACATTTTTTATCAAAGCTGTTGTCTTAGTTCGGCTGCATTTTATATTTTTTGGTATTTCCGAGTCCGTGCAAATGTTTTTTAAAAGAGAAAGAATATGTTCGGTCAGCTTAAACGGTAAGTTATGCTCAGATATAAATGCCGAAATATATAAATCTGCTTTCTTGGTTGCCGTGTCTATTGTGGTTTTATTTTTGCTTTGAGCAATAAATGATGTTAATGTTGCCTGACTAGTAGAATCAACCGCCCTACACTTTTTTCTATGCGCCTCACTATCTTGGTGCCTTACTAACTGTAATTTTCCTGAACTTACATTATTACTTTTATTACATATTGTACAATACCCCTCATTTTTATTTGCACTAGGCACTAACCAGTTTTTAAACTCAATTTGCCATTCCTTCTTATACTGCTGGTTATATTTTCGCTTTTTAATATTTTTTGATGAGGTGCCTTTATTTTCTTCATCCGAACTACAACTAATTATTCAAGACTACATTGAAAATTCCTTATAATAAATTTACAAATAATCGCTTACCTGATTATTCTAAAAGTTCAGTTTTTTGTAATGCTTATTAATAGATATATTATATTAAAAAAGGTCACTAATAACTTTGCACTAATCTCTGTTAACACATCGAATATCTCTAATTAAAATACAGTAAGTAAATAAACGGCATAAATCTAACTTAATTCGACAATATTAACAAGTGTCGACAAACACAGCAAACTAATGCTCTTGTGAATCCCCGCTACAGTCACGGCCGACCAATCAGGTAGAGTGATCAGTATTGGCACTTATTGCATTTTCGGCTTGTTAAACATGAAGTTTACACGGGTTGTTAAAAATAAAGTTTGAATTTACATTCTTCGTTTTCCTATTAAAAAATTAAGAGTATACTTTTATAATTTTGTATAGTTACTCATTTTTTAAGACCGTACAAAAAACGGTAGATATTTTATGTTTTGCGGTAGAGCGGTAGACAAAACGCTAAAACGGTAGATCTACCTCAAAAACGGTAGATCTGGCACCACTGGTCTCAGCTGGCAACAGACCGTAAAGATGATCTTGTAGGTGCGCAATGGAGGCGGGCCCCGAGCGGCGACGTTTCGTATCTGTCTCCTGATTCGTCCAGCCATACACGTGACCTACAATGGTTGTTTGGCACGCGATACATTTCTATATTTTAGGTTTAAAGACTCCTTGTCTGGCTATCTTGCCATAGGCGCGCGTAGAGATTTTGGACGATTTTGCGATTTCGGCGTTTATTAATTTGCGATTATATTTAACTGTTATTTGTTGTTGTTGCTCTTGTTATTGTTATTGTTTTTGTTCTTGTTATTTGCGATTTTTTTTCTATTATTGGTTATTGTGAGTTGTTTTTTTTTTTGTTAAAGACATTAGATATTTTATTTTCCTTGATTACGCATTTAGCGGAAAATAAAGTAAGTATAGATTAAGCTACCAAATACGATTTTTATAAGTAAAATGGTATATTTATTTCTAGAGTTTTAAAGTAATTTTTATTTTACTTTCAATTATTCATTATGGAAAGAAACCAATTCTTACATAGACAGGCATTAAGCGGTCAATCTAGAGAGATAATAGCAAATGTTTATAGGGTTTGCAGTGAAGAAGCTCTAGCCAACCCATTTAAATTGCCTCTTAAAAGAAAGATTGATTGAGTTGCTGTGTATACTGGAGTCTCTAAAGATAGAGTAAGTCAAATTCATAAAGAAGATATGAAACGACAGCAGAACACCCAGATCAGATGCTATCTTCCCCACCTAATAAAAAATCTCGAATCTGTCTCTTAAGGGATTTTGACGACTTTCCAATTATAAGACGCTCAATCAACAATTTTTATTTACAGCTTAAGATGGTTCCCACTATTAATAAATTGCTTATTAAGTTACGAGAAATTATGAATTTCCCGTATAGCAGAGAAACCTTGAGAAACCTTGAGAAAGGCCGAAGGATTTTACTTTAGAAAGGCTCAAAATAAAAGAAAAATCTTGGTGGAGCGACCTGCTATTCTTCATTGGCGCTATAAATATATAAGAGCAATTAGAAAATATAGGGAAGAAGGAAGAAATATTGTGTACCTTGACGAAACATGGGTGGATAATGACTTATCTTTCGGAAAATGTTGGCAAAGCAATGACGTTTTTGGGGTTGTTAGCAACATAAGAGCAAATGGTAAGCATATTTGTATGCTCATTTTAAAAATTGTACTGAAACGTATTCAGAATACTGTTAATTTTTTTTATTTCTCCATAATTTTCAAAGTAAAATAAAATTTTTAAAAAGAATATTTTTAATTCTCCCTATTTACTGCTTCTTATCACAACTTACGATATAAAGTTAAATTTGAATAAATATGAATCAGCGGCAAATAATTTTATTTAAAAGTTATTATTTTATTTTATTTAAAAGTTAGATGTTTTTCTCCTTCTTACTTCTATTTTCAGGTCGATTAGTAATTGTTCACGCCGGATCTCAAAGTGGCTTTTTACCCAACGCTGGTCTTGTTTTTAAAGCGGGTCAAGCTAGTGGCGACTATCATGGCCAAATGAATAAAGCCAATTTTACTAAGTGGTTAGAAGAAAAATTGTTGCCGAATATTCCTCAAAATTCGGTAATTATACTGGACAATGCACCCTACCACTCAGTTCAAGAAAACAAAGTACCAACCAAATCATCTATTAAAAAGGACATGACAGAATGGCTCACTAAGAATGGTAATTTTTAAATTCCATAAATATTATATTTTGTGCTGAAATTACATACGACTTTTTTTGTAAATTAATTATTATTCATTTAAGCAATTCAACACGACTCAGCTGCACGAAAATGGGAATTATTTGAAATAATTCAACGAAACAAGCCCCCCAGTGATGAAAAAAACTATGTTGTGGGTGGACCGAATAATTCGGACCCATGGGCATGTTGCTCCTCGCACACCTCCATACATGTGCGAATTAAATCCGATCGAATTGGTTTGGACGCAACTAAAAAATTATATTCGATCTCACAATACAACGGGTGATTTGGCAATGAAAAATTTGGCACAGTTAGTCCAGGACGGAATTGAGTCTATAACTCCTTTACACTGGGCAAACTGTTGCAAACATGTCATGGAGATTAAAAATAAATTCTGGGAGACTAATCAAATAATGGAGGAAGTCGAACAACTTATTATTACGAATGCTGGTGGTAACGATGATAGTGATGACGATTCTTCTGACAGCGACACAGAAAATTATATACAAGCCTTAGGTATTTATTTGCATTATGATTTATTTAATTTTTGTTCAATATATGATTTCATTTAATTTTTTAGAAAACGTCGACCAAGAACCGGGTTAAAACCTATTGCTAGTACATATGGGATGTGTGGTGGACAGAGTTAATCTTTATTAATGTGGCACACACATGTCAGGGTTCTAGATTTACTTGGCAAAACTAGAAAACTAGTCAAGAGTGACAAAAATAGGACAGCTAATTTTTACTTTAAAAAATAAAATCCATAGGGAAAAAATGGCTAGTTCTTTTTTATATTACGGTCTGGTAATTTGTTGATTTAAAATGTTAATTGTTACAACTCAGTGAATAGGCCAAATACTGCCTTAAATATTCTCTTTTTATGACTGAAAATGGTAAAGGAAACACAGTGAAATTTTACTTAAATTATTTAATTCGAATATAAATTCAAATTTAAATTTATCAGCAAAAATTATTAATCCGAAACCAAATTCGTGACAAATTTACAAATATTTAATATTTTCAGGAGGTATGTTTTATTTAATTGATATTATCGCGACTGGACTGTATTTTTTACCGCTCTTTCGAATGGAATCAGTCATTTTTACCTAAAACCACACAGAAAAAACTTTATGGAATAAATCGACAAAATACGTCAACTGAGTAATTAATTGAAGTTTCCAAATGCACTATTAGTTCTTTGGTTGATACTTATTGGCGATAGTGTACAATTGTATATGATATATCCTTAATTATAAATATAATTTTACTAGATACAATTTTTGACTCTTAATATGCGATTTAAACTTTATAAATATTTAATTTAAAAACGAACTTCTTGTATAACCTTATTATAAGTTTCATATTATTTTTACTTAATCATTGTGTAAATTATTAGTCCATTTTTAACTGTTTTACATGAATTTATCATATTTATTCTAATTAAAAAAATAATATTATTAAATTAAAAATAAACGAGGACCACGAATAACCGCCACTGAGGCAGCCGAATTTCTTACACAATTCGCCTCTGCCCCCTCAGCCGTTGTTACGGTTCTCTCGGTTGTAGGACTGTACATGGAAGCTCGGCTTAATTTCCGTTTTAAAGGTAATTTAAAACAATTTGTAGAAGCCTCTTTATCGCAAACTCTATAGACATTTCTGATTACTTCTCGCGCCTGACCATTCAAATGCTTTCCTTTTAAATGATTATTCATTTTAATCTTTAAATGAAAAATCTTAAAATTTTTTAGCAAACAACGAGGATAACAATTAATATAATATCAGCAATAAAACATTAACATCAACAAAAAACAAAAAAAATAACAAACATGATAACCATAAAAAAATATATTTAATACGCGCTATCTAAACCAACTTCTGCTTAAAAAGAGTGCCGCCGCTGTTCACCGTCTAACGATGTGATGACGCGCCCCCAGCTCTGGCCGTTGCCATTGGAAACCTCCGTCCAAAATTTCCGCTTGCTCACAAATCAACCAATCACAAAAATGCGAGAGTGGCCAGACGACGCGCGTGTTATATGCCTAAGAAGAGCTGACTCTCCAGTGTAAATCTACCCACTTGCGTGGTGGGTTACATCAGTACTTTTTGCCTTATATAAACCTTAGATTTTAAGTCGCTTTATCTCATTGTTTCTGTTGCTGCACGTTATACTGTCAATTTGTATTTTAAGAAATAAAATAGTTTTTTTAAAAAGTCTCCGTGTCGTTCAACGTTCGTATTTCGCGTTAACATTCCTTGGATCTGAATGTTAACATGTTGCCAATATTATTGATTTTTAACTATTTTTTTTAATTTATCACATTTCATATAATGGTTTTACATTATTTAAATTGCAGAATATATTTTTGTTGTCTTTCTGATTTAATATTTCAGAGTTGAAGATTTTAAGGATTGTAAGTGTAATGGAATGACATGTAATTGTATTATTAATTTTAACTTCTTGAATCTTCCAGAATTGAAGATTTCCATATTAAAAAATAATATGACAACGTTGCTAAAATAATAGCTGCACCTTATAAATTCCTTTTATAAGCCAGCTTAAAATTGTTGAATATTACACTGTCGTAGATTATTGGAGTAAATACTCATTTAGATATGTAAAATAAAGCTGAAAAGTTTTATTTGTATTCAGATCAAATCTGATGCTGAAACACCTAATCAAAAAGGTCGTTTTCCCTATGAGTAACCTTTTTGATTAGGCGTTTGCTTTAGATATTACGATTAAATGAAATTTGATTTCCCGCCTTAATTTGGCCACGCCTTTCTACTATTTTGATTAGTCCAATTAGGCACGTCATACTGTCAAGTTAGTTACGACAGTTTCCGTTGCCAAGCGAGTGGACGCTAGCTGGTTTGTCAGAAGAATTTCTATCAGTTTGTATGCAACCACCACTTCTCTATATATTTGTGTTCTGTGATTAAAATTACTGTCACGGGCATTGATGTAATTGAATTTTTTTTTCCTAAATAAAAAGACCTTTATTATTATTATATATTTTTTAACATCTAACAATTCAATAATTTTTTACTAAAAAAAATTCGTTTGTAGAAGTTTGCAACTATCTGAAATCGGTTTAGACATTTATTATCTAGCATAGAAAAAAAATTATCCAAATCCTTTAGGAATTTTGGAGTCATTTCTTTAACATTTGACTTTTTAATTAATTTTCATAAAAAATCCTTAACCATCAAATTACCAAAAATTCGTAACCATCAAATATAAAATGAAATAAATCTGGGCAAAAAATTATTAAAATCTCTTGGGAATTTCAGGAGATACGGATATTATCTCGATTAAATATCAGCGAGCGCGGATTATAAATACAGGGTGCCCCAGCGAAAACGAAACAGAGGTATTTTTGGTATGAAAAAAAATTTTTTTTTACAAAAATTTCGTTCACGTCGATTTTATTTTTGAGGGGGACAATTTTTCCTTACCAAGGCACCTCATAACCCTCTTCGAGGGGGTGGGATCACCCCTAAAATCTTAAATAGAAAGAGGGGTCGTGTGATACCTTATTTTAAAGGTCTTTTAATTCTGAATATAACTGCCAAATTTGAAGTGGCTAAAATTTTTTATCCGGATATGACAGCTTGTCAAAATTGTAGAAACAGCGAAAATGAAAAAGGTATTTTGAACTCTGTTTTGGATAATATTTTTAAAAGAATAAGGAAGTCCTAATTTCAAAGGGGTCACTTATTAATTAAGAGGCCACCCTAATACCTGGAACCCTTTACGAGGGGTTGAAAGCACCCCTTAAATCTTAAATAGAAAAAGGGGTCGTGTCATTCCTTATTTTGAAGGCCTTTTTACTCTGAATTTAAATGGTGACTTCTGAGTGACTGATGGATATCTTGTGGATATAAAAATAGCAAGAAATACAATCTTTACTGCCAGTAAAAGTGGAGAGATAAGAAATACCTACCCTTTTCCTTTTGTGTCTTTTAAATAAAACAAGTTTATTTAAATTACGTCAATTTATTAAATGTTCAAATTGTGCCCCGCCTACTTCCATGCAGGAATACAGGTTTTGCTCAAAACGATGCCTGACGTTTTGTAGAGCTTCAGGTGTTATCATCTGACACTCATTTATAATTCTCTGGCGTAAGTCTTCTAGGGTGTCTGGTTGGGTAGCGTAAACTTTTGTTTTTAAATGCCCCCATAAAAAAAATCTAATGGGGTTAAATCGGGTGACCTAGCTGGCCATTCCATAAAAGGTCCTCTCCTTCCAATCCAACGATCAGGAAATATCTCATCAAGATATTGCCTCACACCAGCAGCATAATGTGGAGGCGCTCAGTCTTGTTGGAAAACGACTTGATCATCATCAGAATGATTTCCGCCTTCCATTATTTCTACTATTCTTGGATATACGGCATTTTCCAAGAGATCTCGGTACATTTCTCCATTCAAATTTCCGGGCAGAAAAAACGGACCAACAATGGAGCCGCTCAAGATTCCCGCCCAAACATTTAACTTCTCAGGGAACTGGGTATGAACTTCACGAAACTGGCCCGGATTTGCATTTGACCAGTAGCGGCAGTTATGACGATTTACGTTGCCATTAAGAAAAAAAGTACACTCATCTGAAAAGCAAATGTTGTAAATAAGACGCGGATTAACAGTTATCATATCACTAAGCGATTCACAAAATTGCACTCGTCTGTCAAAATCGTCCTCATTCAGTTCTTGCACCAGATGA
The DNA here is from genome assembly GCF_022605725.1 of Anthonomus grandis grandis. Classification (NCBI taxonomy): domain Eukaryota; kingdom Metazoa; phylum Arthropoda; class Insecta; order Coleoptera; family Curculionidae; genus Anthonomus; species Anthonomus grandis. Next base: position 15,009,518 of record NC_065550.1, read on the forward strand.
ATTTTGTAAGCATGGAATTTATTATGCTTAAGTATCCTATGAACACTACTTTTGCTTACTCCTGTACTCGTCGCCAATTTTCTGACACTTATTCCTGGCTCGGCATGAAGTTGACCTAGGACAGTTATTTGCATTGCTTCAGTGACAACAACAGCATTTTGAACCTCACGCTTTTTATTTAAGACACTGGCAGATTCCCTAAATTTAGCAACTATTTCTAGAACGTATTTTCTGTTGACTCGTTTTTCTGGATGAAGGTCATTAAATTCTTGTACCGTTCTATTGGCACAATTGTTATGCCGAAAGAAAAACTCTAACATCTCAACCCTCTCTGCAGTAGAATAAACCATTGCTAACAGTGCTTCAACACGTAAAAGACTGGCTAATAATTTAAAACTATTTAAATAAATGCTGCTTTATGAAAAAGTACCAATGATATTTAGCAAGCTAAATAAATTCTTCAGATACTTGTGTTTGCATTTTATTTGGTATTTTGTTTTTATTTATGATATGCTGATAAGGTGTAATAACAAGAATATTAACAATACTAATAAATTTTTAATCATGTTTTAATGATCCAATAAAAAAAATTGTAAGAAAGGGTTTCAGGCATAAAGGTTTATTTAAAGCATTTTTTCCAGAATTTTATTTGGCTTTATATCCAGAAGAAATCCATCAGTCACTCAGAAGTCACCATTTAAATTTAAAGTGAAAACGCTTTCAACATAAGGTATAACACGATCCCTCTTTCTGTTTAAGATTTAAGGGGTGCTTTCAACCCCTCGTAAAGGATTCCAGGTATTAGGTGGCCTCTTAATTACTAAGTGACCCCTTCGAAAATAGGATTTCCTTGTTCTTTTAGAAATATTATCCAAAAAAGAGTCCATAATACCTTTTTCATTTTCGCTGTTTCCGCAATTTTGACAAGCCGTTTTATCCAGAGAAATAATTTTAGCCACTTCAAATTTGGCAGTTATATTCAGAATTAAAAGACGAGAAAAGACGAGACAGAAAAAATAAGGTATCATACGACCCCTCTTTCCATTTAGGATTTTAGGGGTGATTCCACCCCCTCGAAGGGGGTTGCTGGTATGAGGGTGCCTTGGTAAGGAAAAGTTGTCCCCCTCAAAAATAAAATCAACGTGTCCGAGATTTTTGAAAAAACAATTTTTTTTCATACCGAAAATAGCTCTGTTTCGTTTTCGCTGGGACACCCTGTATGTGCTGGCAAACGACGTATGCTACGTTCTCGATTTTGGTTGCTGGATATGGATCCGACGCAAGGTTGTTATATGGGTTAGATTGCCTGGTAACTTTCTGGCCAATCAGAGCCAGTTATTCAAACGCGGCAAATGACGTCACTCGGGGTGCCCATTTAAATAAACAGCATTTAATATAGTAGGAAATTATGAAGTGTTTAGTGTTTCTTTATTGGTTTATATGTTATTATACTTTAGTATGTTTTGAAATTTTATTAAAAGTGTCTCTAATAACTCAATTTATAAAATACATAGACTAAATTTGTATAGAACATAATGAACAATGCTTTATTTATCTTGGTTAGGTAGTTAAAACTCAAATTTAATTAAGTTACCAAATTTTATTTACAGTAAATAGCGATATTGTGTGGTACTTTTGAGATAATTGTAAGTAAAGTGTGAGATATATTAAATAGGAAATTCAAACTTTATATTAATAAAAAAATATTGGTTATTATTAACAAGGTGTACGAGTACCTACATACATAAGTAGAAGTTAAATTTATTTAAATAAAAATAATTTTTATTATTGGTTCAGCACTCTGGTTACACTTGTACATATTATTAAAAAGTAGCTTTAGTGAGCATTACAAAGAAAAATGAGTATGTACTTACTGTAAAATGTGTAATTTATTAAAATATTTATGTACTATTTACATGAAAAAAAAGTAATATGAATGAATATACAAATATTATTCACATTGCATATACAGGGTGTCCCACGATGAACTGACATTTTACAAAAAGCAACATTTAAATAAATATTGCCAATATCTATCCGAAAACTACAAGCTTATTAAATATACAATCTTATATAATGTTGCTTTTATTTTGAATGCATAAAATAAAATACATATGTATAAGAAAATCCATGCACATCACTTTGAAAATACGATACAATAAAACATAACTAACTTGGATGCTTCTGTATTCCCTAGATGATTTACAAAAAAACCCTATACCTATACCTACAATATGATAAATAATACTTTGTTTTTTCAATGGAGTTAATAAGTACATATTACATGACAAATTTAAGTTTAAATAAATGTTTGTCGATTGTAATTTGTCATTTCAAGCATTTCAGCACAATATGTCTTTTGGGACGCTTTTAGTCTTTAAGTTCTTTGCACTAACAAATATAAATAGTTTTCAACGAATATAGTCCAAGAAAATCACCACAAACGCAAAAAGGAAACCACGCAAACTTTAAAACACATGTGAACAAAGCGGTTTGACAGAATACGGCACCCCGGATGACGCGAGAATACGTTAAAATACAAATGTGCCCAGCCAATGAGAGCGCTTCAGCATCCGCGAGGGCGTGGTATGCGAACCGCCAAATTCAAAATAGGAAATTTTCAATGTATGTAGAGTTTTTCTTTTCATATCTAATTAGATTTTTATGATGCGTATATATTTTAGATGAAGAAAAGTGCAATATGCATTAAAAACATTTAATAAGAAGATATTTTAGCTATTATTAGTAAATGGATTATTGATTTTTTTAAATATTTACAGCGTGTGATCAATTATTATTTTAAAAATATTTTATGAATACTTGCCAAATTTGGTTTTTATAGCAAATTATCTCTTTTATTGACGAAATTTGTTAATCATTTGGTATAGCGGTACGTGTAAGCGCAATGTATGAATTATTTAATTATTATTGTTAGTTAAATATTAAAAATGGGGTGATACGAAATTGAATTGGTGTGTAGAGCTGATAAATTAATTGGGTAATAGGTGGATAGTGGTTGGTATAAAGTATATATATGGTTGGAAAAGCTGGATAAAGAGGAAATATGACTAAAAAGTCAAAGTATAAGAACAGAAAACAAAAAAAAACGTAGAAATTATATTTTAACTTTGTTTATTTCAAATAATAAAAAATCTATAAATTTATTTGTTATTTAAATATAATAATTTATGGTATTTTTAATATCAACAACCTCAAAATTAAATGCAAAGAGGCTAAATGTATTAATCTGGTATATAGTATGTAGACTCACACTTCTTTAGCTTATTTGACATCTCTGCTGGTCATGTATATACAGCCCAAACCATTCAAACTTCCATTCAATAGTAACATGAAAAAAAATTACTGTTCTTTATACATTTTAATTAATAAATACATACTCACCTAAGATCTTCCCCCTCATTCCATGTCAATTTCAAGTTAATCCAATTAGCTTTTCTGCACCCTAAAAAATATTAAAAACATAGCAAACAAAATGTAATAGAAAATGATTAGTTAAATATTAACATACAAAATAAGCTAACATTTTAGTCTTAAAATAAAAGATATAAAAATAGTTATACAGAAACCAACACCTATGACGTCTTAAAATTTGTTTTTACAATTTGAAACCTGCACCAAAACCTTACAAAAAATATACTTAGTTATATTATACTGATTATAACACAAAATACCATATAAAATACCACATCCTATTTTTGTTAACTTCACAGCTATACAAACATAAAAAATAGCTACAATTCAAATATTATCTAGCCATTAAATACACAAAGAAATCTAGCTTATTTTTTATTTGGATAATATATTTGTTTTTCATTTTTTTTTCTTTTCAATGCCCTGAGAATTTTCTTCCTCCACCTCTTTATTTTTAAATTTGTTGATTACAGCCATAAATCTGGCAAATACATTTTTATCTAAACTTCTACCATAGCTACAAATTTCTTACAATGCAATCTTAAAATAAGTATAAACGATGTAATAAAAATGTAACTTATATTTTACTTAAACTACTTCTCGATTTTCTTCAAAGTCCATTGCAGAACTATTGACTTTCATTTTTGAACTCTCCTGAATAAAATGGTTTACATCCTCCTGATAATTGATTTGGCTAGTTGTGGGTTGATCAACAAACAAAACATTATCCTCTTCCTCTTCACTCACAGTTGGGGAACTTACAACAAACTCGCTCCTCTGCTCAAAAATGTCTACAGCATGTATATGTTTACAAAGTACTGTTTTGACAGAATTTTCTGGACACTCACATCTGTATTTATGAAAAGATATTTTACAGATGTTACAGTATCCAGTGCGACATTGCTCATCACATAGTTCATGACAAGACACAATATAGAACTTACCACTCACCGAAACACTTTGTATTTTAAATTTTCCAAATTCTAAAAATTCTACCTTACCATTCATTTTTTTGGCTTTGTTATGGGCTTCTATTACAATTTTATGCTGATAGCTATTTGAGTTTGATCTTGTTGACATGTTCCTTAAATGCGAATGCTTCCCCCAAACTTCTCACTTTGCATGCGCTATTAAATCCTAAAAGTAAACACAACAAAACATACTTATGTATGTTTGATAATGATAACTAAGACTTTGTACAATCTCTGATATCGCTCCTGTTGCAATTGTAAAATATGTGTTCTTCCCCATTTTTAAACTTGTTTCGGGTCTGACAAACATAATCTACTTTCCTATTATCTTGTGCCCTCCAAGATATGAATTCTTCAAAATTCCTAAAATTTAAAATTGATTCTTTTACAGTTATATGGTGAATATCAAGCAAATGTTTGTTTAAACAGTTAAAATATGAAAATATCTGGATATCATTAGTACACATTGGACATATAATGTGTTTTATTTGTTCCTTCCCAACAAATTCAGGGTGAAACTTTTTCCAATGCCTGTTTCTGGTAGATGTGCTTGAAAATTCCTTATCACAAACTTCACAGATTGCATTTTGTTGACTGCAAAATAAATAATTATTCAAATTAGAACTAAAAAAATTATATGTATCTTACCTTAGTGATGCCATAATTGTCTAACAGACAGCAACAGATAAGTGCAAATATTGGTTTAAGTGGAAGGAAATTATGCACTAAGAAACACTGGCAAGTTTATTGAAAGGTAATGAAACTCCAACACTAAATTGTTTGTTTTTGAGCCCAAAACCAGCACAGATATGGATTGTATAGATAATGGAGTAAACACTCAACATACGCTGTGAATTTTCACTCAAATAGTTGCAAAGTTGATATAATTGTTGATAATTAAATCAATTATTAGGAAGCAAGCAAAGCAAATAAAATCTGCAATATAGGTTAAGTTAAACAAAACCAATGCCTTGATTTTCAATTTCCGTAGCTAATCGGCAACGAAATTTGACGTACGAACTTTCACGAAAGGATCAGCAGTGCTGCTCCACTCTCAATTTCTCTGATTGGCTGGGCATATTTGTATTTTAACGTATGCTGATGACGCGTCGTCCCCTCTCACGTCGCTTCACCCAAAAAGTTACCAGGCAACCTGTGTAATCTACAAACCTTGGATCCGACGTTAGTTTACACACATTCCCTTTTAAAGACCCATGGAACAATTTAGAAATGTTTAGAATTTTCTTCATTGTTTTTTGCCGATGACCAATAATAATTTCAAGAGAATACTGACAATCGAAACAAGCAAGTTTGCAAATTCTAGAAAATATAAAATACAGGTATATAAAATAATATAACATAAATTGAGGCCCACATCGGACCCTCAAACAAGATGAACTACTTAAAAACCAGACACTATAGATTAAAATATTAAAATATTAAAAATGAACGTAACCTACGTATGTACGTAACGAACGCAATTAAATAAAGTACCAGCCTAAATAAACTTAAACTACAAAATAACAGCAAAACAGTACAAAAACTTATATTTAGATTTTTATAACAATATTGATATAGTATATTACGACCACAAGAGAAAAACGTGTTGTCAGTTTTTCCACTTTTACCAGAAAACGAATTTTAAGTTAATAATTGGTACAGGTATTTAGGATACGCTATATCTTTGCAACTTACGAAATGATTCTCTATTAAACATTATGTTAAAACTAATATATTTTCCAAATTTTTTTGTTTTTTGTTTTTTATCTAACGCCGACTCTCGCGTTTATCTATAAGTGCACTTCCAGTACACTGAAAACTCTTTCGTATGGTTGCCATTCTACGTCGTGTTAAACAATGTAGAGAAATAAACGCATTTTTACAAACTTGCTCTTCAACGGTTACATTATTACGAACTATATGAACTTTGCAATAAAACGTTGAGGTTTTTAAGACACTTTCATCTTCTGGTAATTAAGGTAGGTGATGAGCCACTGGACAAAGAGAAATTAAGCCTGTTAAATAAGCAGTTTGGTCATTCTAACCTTAGAAAATTGAAAGGCTAGAATTAGCATTGCCGTGGAACTATGGGCAGTTTGTTTGCTTGCAACATCTCTGATGCAATGATGCCAAGTGCTTATGTACAAATCGCAAAAAATCACATAATATCATAAAAACTAATATTACATCACTTATTTTGACAGGCACAAAACAATACTACTGGTCCCCATAAATATGAAATAAAATATGAAATATTTTCTTTAAGAAAATTTGATAAGATACTCTCTAAAGAAGTCAATATTCAAAGTTAAATGAATTCAGATAACGTCCCTATAACATCGCAACGCCGCTTGATCCTATTGTTGATTCCACTGATCAAGAAATCGTTACCAGTGACGCCGTCTAAAAATATTTACATGATAAATATTTAATAATAGATTATGCTTTAAATTATTAACAATATTACCGTTTATGAACTCTTTATACGTTTTTTTAATGTTTAATTAAATATTTGTTAAAATATTTGTTAATAAAAAATTTGTTAGAGTAAAGGTACCTATCTAATTAAAAGCATTTTTATGGAACTGAAATATTTTATAATTATTATAGATTTCTTAATAAGTTTTTATTATTCTACGTTTAGGGTGACAGTATCATGATGTTATGACAGTATCAATATTTACTTGTGAAAATATTGGCTTGATTCACATTTTTCCTATGGTGCGGCACAAACGGTACAAGTTGTTACCATCGTAACAGTTCACAAAAACACTCGAATGGCACCTTACTCCTTTTTCAACTAAAAGTAAAAAAAAACACAAAACTTCACAAATGCCGAATATAAATAACCACAAATTCGTTTCTTAAAATAACATCAGTTTTTGCTTGCGGTGTTGCCATTCCAAATTTTTTAGAAGCGGTTTTAGAAAAAGAATGTTAATATATTTTTTGCTTTGAAGATGTTATTTTTGCGCTTAAAAGAAGATATATATATTTCTACTTTTTCTTTTTAATCCTAAATATAACACCAATCAGTTAAATTAACATTATTATATGCCTTTATAAATAGCTGAAAAGTTCCTTTTTTCAGAATGTGTGAAATCTTGATAACAGAGAATCGATGATTATGTTTGTAAACAAAACAACCTTCTTGCCATTGTCCCCATGTTGAACTCAAACAAAGTTGTTGTTTACTAATTTTAGTCTTTCAATGTTCTAAGTTTCCAACTTTTCATCAAATTCAAATTTCGCACCATGTTTATTCTTTCATTTGCAGTTATTTTATTAAAGCATTTGACCGTATGCAATGACAAGTATAAGTATCACCAGTGATATGCGCTAAGCTCCATTATGTTAGTAGCAAAGAGCGACTATTGCCGGATAATGTTAGGAGTAGATCCATTACAAGTTTTAAAACAAGGGACCTAAAAAAAGAAAATATATTTCTTATATGGTAGAATTGTCATTTAAGAAAGTAATTATTTAGGTCAAGAATGTACCTGTGATATTGTGTTTTGTTCATTTTATTCTGAATCTTATTTCAAGTCCAAAATCAAGCCCAAAATTCAAGCCCAAAATCATTTGGAAAAAAAAAAGATTTTGGGCACCATAAATTAGAATAATTCCCACTCTTTCGGCTAGTGTGTAAACCATTTTGGAAGTAAAATCTTCAATTCAACAAATAAATTTTCACTATTCCAAGACTGTCACAAATGTAACTGACGGCAAAATAAATTCTTTATTTTCCTTAGCAACTATAAATAACTAAGCAGGTATAACAATAAATACAGTGCGCCCAGGATATCTGTGTTGATGAAAAGAAAAGGAAAAAAATTCAGGTTGTTATTTAGTTTTTTCCACACTAATCTTCGGAATTGCTGTTTATGTTGGTAGTTTCCGTTTTAAATTATAAACGAATTGTAGATTTGGCAAACCCTAACGGGCAACATTTTGAACACTTATTGAAATAAAAACTGATATTTTCATGTTTTTGTTTTCTATCTGAACAAATTAAGATAAACAAAGATTTTTCTAATTTTCTCGAAAACGAATCGACCGATTTAAAAAAATCAAACGTCAAAATAAAAGAGTTCGAAAAACCTTTTAAACAAGCTATTATTTGATACCCGTTGCCATTTAAAATTTTTAAGGGGATGACCCTGGGGGCAGAGGGTGAAAGGGAGGAAGTAATTTTAGGTTAGAAAGTTGTCCCCCTTGACAAACCTTTTAACGTATTTCGGCGTTTTTTTTTAAATAGTGGTTTTTGATAAATCCGTAGTGGGAAGTTTTCAAATGAACACCCTCTATGTTTTTTTTGTAATGTTCTGGTAAGTTCTAAACCTGTATTGTTATAGCGAATCAGCTCCTTTCTAAAATTGTCTTGAATTACCTGTATTTTATTTTAGTATCTGATGATGGCTGTTTACACAGCCGAAATGCATAATACATTTAACTAAATGACCTACATGCATTTCTCTTGGAGATGAAGACTTAATAAAAAACTATTTATAAAAAAAGTTTCCTGAAGTATTTAAACCTGGTTTGGAAAAATTTAACAATAGTTAAGCTTCAGTGCATTGAAAAGAAATGACTGAAATGACTACTCCTAAATTTTGTAAATCTTGAAATTTGATACTTGCATTAAGGGAGAAAATAAATTGAGCTCAAAAATCTAGTAAAACTTGGCATTTTACTCCGGTGGAATATAATGATTAAGCCACCCCAATCTTTCCTGTTTTAAAAAAAAATGTTTTGCGGAGATTATAAAATAACTTTGAATCGTAATCTTAAATATTGATATATATCCAATTCCTGAAATTGAGAATTTTTATTTGCTAAATTGAGAAATGGAGTTTCCTTTAGTAAAATAGATTTATCATAAGTCAATGCGCAGATAGAATTGTCAGATGAAAGTAAGGACTTAAAAGTTCTAAATACGTATAAAGGGTTGTTTAAAATCAATAGATTACGCTATGGGATAGCTTCAACCCCCCCAGAAATTTTCCAAAGAATCATAGAAAATATTTTTGCTGGTATTCGTATTGCTGGCGATTCTTTTGGACGATATTTTAATAACGGGTGAAGATGGAGAACACCATATTAAAAATCTCTATAATGTTTTTGAAAAATTATATAATTGCGGCTTACGAGATGTACTTTTTTTTCAAAAAGAGGTAAATTTACGTAAATTTTTTGGGGTATACGATAAATAAAAATGGTTTAACCACTTCAAAGGATAAGGTTATAGCTATTTTAGAGACCCCAATTCCTGGTGATGTAACAAATCTAAAATCTTTTTTGGCTTAATAAATTTTTACGGAAAATGTATTTTTAATTTAAGTAGTAAATTGCTTATTACTTAAAAAGTATTATAAATTATTTAAAAAGGGATAAATTACTTAAATTACTTAAAAAGGGAATTTGATGGAATTCGAGAGAGAAAATAAAGCTTTTGGAAAAATTAAAATTAGCTTCCCCAAAGTTGCTTGTACACTATAATTCTAATTTACTCGTAACTTTGGCTTGTAGCAAAGGTTCATAGGCATTAGGGGATGTTAATTCCCATAGTTACGTCTCTGGTGACAACCGGGCTATTGCTTAGTTTTCGGAGACTCTACAATTTTTTATTTAAGAAAATTTAATGATTACCGTAATGGTAGATTTTTTACATTATTTTGTGACAATAAAGCATTGGTAAATATTTTTGGTAGCAAAAAATGCATACTTATATAAACTCCTGGACAAAATTATCGCACCACTTGATTTTTAGAGATTTTTTTTTAATAAAGATAAAAAAAATAAGCAAACTTATAAGCATTGTTAACTATGCATTATTAATTAACAAAAACAATTATATTCTATTTAACAAAACGAGATTTAAGTAACTAAATTCAATACAAGGAAAAGCATCGATTTTCGACTAATCGATTTTCACTAACTTCAATTTTGATACAAAAATAAAACAATAGACCCATAATGAATTCTTAATAACGTGTATTGCCACCTCTACCTGCAATGACCGCTTGAAGTCTTCGCAGCATTCCTCGTTGTTTCTCAATCAAATCTCATCAAATTATGAAAACTTTCCTGCGGATGTATTCTCACTCCTAACGAGCAGCATGTTCCATGATAAAGCATAAACAAAATAGTTTTTGTCCAGTTCTGCTTTTTATACGAGAAAAGATATTATAACTGTTTTAACTGATATTTATTTTTATTTAAATTTTCTTGACAAAATAATTAGTGGTGCGATAATTTTGTCCAGGAGTTTATTATGCGGACTTTAGAGATGGAGCATCATTTTAAGTATTTATAGCTTTGAAATTAAATACATTAAATCAACATAAAATATTGTCGACGCTTTATCACGTTAACCTTTAAACGTACGAATAGGAAAAGACCATGACTATTCTCGTTTTTATATAATATTTTTTACTTCGATGAAAATTTTCCGATTAATTACAAAAAAATTTGGGTTATTAACTAAAAAAACGCCATTTTAAATATTGTTTATGGTTATTGTTTTCATGGGTGGCCAGAACCATATAATATTTCACACGAGTTGAAAACTTTTTATAACAAACGTGATCGAATACATTAATGGGGTTACAGGGTGGTCGTCTTAATAAATTAAGACAGTTTTCACTCAATGAGACAAAATAAAAAACAAATAAAAAAATATGCCAATAATGTAAAACAGGTAATACTGTTTAACACAGTCCACCTAAAAGTACCTTACACCTTTGTACCTTTTATGGGACCTTTTTTTAATAATTATTATTTAATTATCATTGACTCATATAGTAAATGGCCAGCAGTTTATAAAACAAATAAAATGGATGCTAGAAAAATCTATGTTGCTATTAATATTTTTATTAATTTATTCTCGATATTTGGAATACCACAAAAGATTATTTCTGATAATGGTCCTTCCTTTAGTTCTTTTAAGTGTCAAAATTACTTAGAAGCCAATGGGATTAGACAATATTATTTGCAACTCCTAAACATTCTTAAAGTATTGCCGGAGAATTGTGTAAAAACGTTTAAAGCTATTTTAAAGAAAGCAATGATTAATAAAAAAAACTGGATCAATTTTTGGCACAATACTTGTTTGATTATCGCAATATATTATTATTATTCACTCATATTATTACAGGGGTTAGCCCTGCACAAATTATGTTTCAGAAACAAATTTGATTTATTAATTCCTAATTCTAATAAAATCTTGGAGGAAAAAACTGAAACAAATAAAAAATGTCGGGGGTGATCAGAAAAAATTTAAACTTGGAAATGAAGTTTCTTTAAGGGTTAATAGACAACCCAAAAAACCAATCTGGTCAGAGGATAAAATAATAGGACAGGAAGCATCAGTGATTTTTGACATAGAAATACTGGAGGAGCGAGAATATAGACGTCATTCAAATCAATTAAGGGCATCAATTTTAGATTGTAATAAGCAGGCTGCAATAGAAGAAAATTTGGCGAAAGATTTACCATCAACTTCTAGAGAAGTTCAAAGTCCACTTTTACATGATTAAAATATTAGAGCTTCCACTATAAAATATAATACTTGGTTTTTATATATTGTCGTTTATCTGTTACTACGAAAAAATAAAGACATAGCACTTCGCTTAAAACCATCGAATAAATAGTTGTTTATTTCTATATACCTTGTGAAAATTAAACTCCAAATTATTTCACTATAAAATATCTTTTATATACTTTTTTGCTTATCTCCACGACTGTTTTAATCTCTTCTTATAAAATTATATTCAGGAATTTTAAAAAGTAAGGTATGATGCAGTGAAGTGAAACCCTAACCCTGAAACCCTAAGTATGTCAACATAAAAATCAGATACGTAATTTACGAATTCATCAAACCCCGTTTCAATTGAACGTATTTTGAATGTATTTATATGACCAACACCAAATTCAGCGGCTACTGATCCTCCAGTATTAGAAACACCTCCATCCCCCTTAGATTTCGTACGCAAGTGCTATTCTTCACATATCAAGGAATACAAAATATACACGCATTTGTTGCAGCGCAAATCCTAAAGAGAAACATGTAACTATATAAAAAAAACTATGATAACAAAATATTACTACTAATATTACAAAAAAAATCGAATATGAATAGAAATAATCAATATTAACTAAAAAAAACAGGAAATGATACATATATCCTAAAAAAAATAAAATAAACTGTTCCTGCCTATTCAAATACTTAGAGTTAAACTACATTAAGTAGCAAAAACAATGTTTTATACAACAATTAAGTTATTTTAAAGACATTTTTGAATTTAAAGATAAATAATATGACTATATTAGATATTACCTAAAATAACACAAAAAAAATTAATTAACATTTTAGGAAAGCTCTTACCCATAAAGAAAATAAGATAAATAATAATTAAGTACACTTATTAGTAAATAATGACATTTACTTACTGGACGCTGCTCCTTTAACACTTCCAATAAGACATATTCAAATACCAACAATGGTTATACTTTAACATGCAGGGCTGTAGAACAAATTTTTAAATTAAAATTTGAAAATCTTAATTTGACACATTATCACATTTTTTTTTATTACACGTAACTAATGTCTTGGAGATTCAAAACTGAACTTTTGATTACTTCATCAACAATATTAATTATGATTTCTTGAGAGTAACAACTTTAACTATTTTGTTAAATACGAGGACCTTGCTGTTATAATATTGTGGTAATTATTTAATGCTCTTTGTAGATGGTTGCATCTATAAATTATGCCCCATTGATTTAATATTTGGCCACTATAATTAGACTTTTTTTGTTTAGTTTGATAGTACACTAAAAAAATAATATATTAACTTTTTTTATTTAGTTAACTAGTTACTTAGTTAACTTACTAAGCAGTCGCCATGGTTATATCGTATGAAAAGGTATGCTAGCTTCCTGGTGGAAATCATCTATTATTTCAACCAACCTAACTTATTTGAAGAGTGGGTATTTAAAACAAGACGAGAAATCTATCTACCAAAGAACCCAGAGTTAAAGTATGTTTTTGGTATTCAGAGACAAACAATCAGTACCTAGTATTTGATGGAAAGACTAGGTAATTGTTTTAGACATTTGTATATATTGGTAAATGATTATATGTGATTAGATGTGATACTGATTTTAATTTTGTTAAACGATTAGATTTGTATAGAACTGATATTAAAGAGCAATCTGTAATTTAACAATGTTTCTTTATTAATAAATTACAAGAACTAATTTATTCTATTTTATTTTTAGCAATAATTATAGAATACATCAATGGCAATGATGCCGACAATATTAATAACCTGTGGCCGCAGATTGCAGTCAATAGCCCACACACCAGTGGTGCAAAAAAACCTGCTAGGGGCACGAGATTTTCAAATGCTCCAATAACCTTTCCGCGATCATTTTCTTCAGTTTTTGTGGTTATCATTTGAACTAATATCGTATCCACAAAAGCTTTAATTAAAAACATGCCTGCTAGGAAAAACAAAAATACAAAAACTGAACTGGCTATGCTCATTCCAATAAAAGATACTATTATTACCAAACCTCCTTTCATTAAAATTTCATAATCTGAGATATTATCAAACATGCTTTTAAGTCTTAGCTGTAGTATATTTGCTATTATAGAAATAACACTTATAAGTAAGAATGTGTAACCCAAATAACGTCCTTGAATTTCATATTCGTTTAATAGAATTAAACCAACATTGGTCATAATTAAAGAAGTGGCAAAGTCATAAGATGCTTTAATGATGAATATGGTTTTGTATCTAGACCAGGATAAGCTTTTTATATCGGCAGAGGCAGTTTTTAGTTCATTTAGGCCACTTTTTAAAAGGGATTCATTTTTCTTATTTTTAGACGATTTTTCGGGTATCGTTTTTGTGTCATCTGGTATAAAGCACTGGGCCAAGACTAAAAATAAATACACATTAATTAACACATAATTACTTACTTATAAATACTTACTGGCAGCAGTCCCCATAACACTCGCCATAAGTAAAAATGATAGTCTATAGCCATGTTGTGCTTCACTTAAAAACCCACCTGACAGTGCACCAACTAAAAAGGCCACTGAAATAAACGGCGCGCTCTGGCTAAAGAATGTCTTTTTGTCATCTGGTGATTCAAAAATATCTCCTACGATAGATCTTAAAAGGATCCCTACTGACCCACCCAATGCTAAAAGAAAAAACTAATGTATGTGCATTTAAATAAATATCTGTTTACCTCCAATGAGCCGCCCTACAAAAACTACTAGTAGAGAAGGAGATGCAGCCATAATAATACTGCCGGTCACACTTGCTGCTAAACATTTTATCAAAAGCCCTTTCCTACCAATCTGGTCACTTAAACTTCCCTAAAATCAATTAATTTTAGCACTGTAATTTCTAATATTTATATAGATATATTAATACAATAATCGGGTTCCAAAGTAGAGTAATCAAAGCACAACTTGAGTCTATAAAGCTAAGAGTAGATGGTGTTGCACCCAGGGATCTAGCAAATGCACCAAAGACTGGAAGAAAGACTGCTATATTCAAAACCTCCTAAATAAAATAATTCCTATTTAGCAATATAAATTAAATACGTTACTTACACCATATCATTTCATCATGTTACAAGTTCAAAAAATTTCTTACCAAGGCGAACAAAGTATACAGCCAAATCATTATTAAAATAGTGATGCTAAAAATAAATTTAATAATAAAATACGTTCCATGCCGATTCCCAGCATGTGTGATTATAACATTGACCGAAGATGATGATAGAAATTTATTTTAAATTACTATATGGCGTGGCCTTCAATGTAGATAATCAGTTACAGATATCAGCTGATTTACGGAATTGATATAGGTGAAATTGATAATGTTTTTATCTTTTAAACAGCATAGTTATGAACTTTAATGATTGATTTTGTATACTTAATCAAGATTTAAAAATATACGGTGAATCAGGATTTGAAGGTTAACGTATTGCGATCTTGGAAACCAAAAAGAAAGAAAAATAGTAAAAAGGTTTTAAACAAAATTATTTGTAACTAAATGCTGTTTGATTTGGGTTTAAATCTAGTAGCTCTTGAGTTATTTTCAAAAAGGTAGATTAATTTACTGATGTTTTAGCAACGTTTTAGTTTTTCAAAATAATCATTAATTTTGTTTTCATCAGGTTTCACATTTCATCTTCTGTTTTTTCTTAAGACGGCCGTCGGCAGGAGGATGGAAATTATGACGTCAATTATATCTTTAAAATTGTATTTTTATGTAGATTTTCATTTTGGAAAAGGAGGCTTGGACACTTATGAAAATACAAAAACATCCATACTGTGTCATTTTAACTAGTCTGTTTTAACTAACTATTTCTATTTCTATTTTAACTAACTGTCATTTTAAGTATTATTACTACGAACACACTAAACACAATGACTTAAGTCTACTAGACGCTTATTTACGCTGTCTTTATTTTGATCTAAAAGTAGCGCCAGTATTCAGATTTAAACTAGCCTAGCGGCGAGGGCTTCTTATCTGTTAGGTAGACCATTGTTCTGAAGCATTTGCCAACTTTCTACGTGTGTCCAACTGTTCAGGCCTGTCGCTTGCTCTATCCTTGTCGCACCTATGTGTATGGGTTTTCGCGACGGACGAGATTTTTCTTGAGTGCCGGATGTATTCGTAGCTGCTAAGATCATTAAATTGCCGGCTTCCTAAGTTCGTTTCCTCTCAAAATTATTCCAAAATTGGTAGATGTTGATATTCGCAGAAGGTTCTCCACTTCCAATAGGACCTCATGTAGAAGTATCAATTTGTAATTTTTTTCCGGGGAATTACTTTGAATATAATAGTACATTATAACTGGCTCCTAAATGACCTGTAAATCTAAAGACCACTTCTAAAATGCTGCGAATTATCGTCTAGTCTAAGTTAATCAGGTTCTCAGATCTTCGGCAGGCAATTCCTCCTTTAAAAAAGAAAAAGCATCCCAAACATTGGGACGCTTAACTCTTTGGTAACTAGGTAGAAAACCTTTCTACTACCAGTCTCTTCATCAGTTATCTTATGTGCTTGCCTGACTCTAGAATTGAATCAATGTAGCTTGAATTTTTCCGAACTTTCTGCGGAAAGCTATTACAAGTCCTTAGCCACTGGTCTTGCTGCATTTCACAGGTCAGCCCGAACTACTCTTTCGGTCAACGATTGGCCATGAATTAATCGAATGTCATATCCGACTCTGCTTGGATTTGGCGCTGCTCAGCATCTTCGTGGTTTTCATAATGAGCCTGTCGCCGGTCGTAAAGTTGATTACTCTATTATCTATGTAAAAGACATTTTTGATGTCTTTCAGAAGGGCCTATCTGAGGATCTTTGAAGTTTTTCCGTTCGCTTCTTACATCAAATCAGCAGATCCATTCTTTTACTAAAGCGTTAGCGATAGTAGAGGCTTCCTGGTTTGGTAGAGGGTACGCATCAATCCATTTTCTGAAGTAGTCCATCACAACCACGATGTACTTATTTCCTGCTTCTGATCCGGAAAACAGACCAGCAACGCCAATAACAACTTTTTTTAAGTTTTGCGTCAGTACAAAAAGGTGGAATGTCGGTACGCTACTGTTTTTTTCTTCAAATAAAAAATATTTTTCAAATTCTCATTTAATTTAGAGTAAATTCCGTCTCCTGGCTTTGTTTTCTCCGACGTACCGTTTTCGCATAAAAATATTAATATATAAATAATAATAGATAAATAATTAATAAATAGATGTAAAATAAACGTATATTCGAATGTGGAATCCGCTGACATGCATCTAATTTATGAAGAAGCTGGCGGTAATGCTAGAAGAGCCGAGCAGCTGTATGCAGAACGGTTTCCAGCACCTCGCCAGCCTGAACGTAATGTTATTCTAAGGATTCATAGAGATCTTCGTGAACCTGGTAGCTTCCGACGTCAGACGGGAGAAGAGCGAACGAATAGCAATTCGTACAGTTGAGTTTGAAGAAGCGGTTTTGACCCATGTCGAGTCCAATCCTTCCACAAGTGTGCGTGCTATTATATGTGAATATCTTATGGCAACGGCTCCAAGTCATCAGGCCATATTTGCTGCCACTATACTTAAATGGGCATATTTATGCTTAATATCTACAGATATCAGCATGGGCTTCCGGACCATTGGAGGATGTGCCACAAAATATTAGAGCTCGTACCTGGTTTTAAGACGATGGCGCTCCACCACATTTTACTTTGCAAGCGCGGCAATATTTAGATGCAAGCTTTCCTAATAGGTGGATTGGCGGTCCTGCTCAATGACCAGCGCGGTCGCCTGACTTGACCCCATTGGATTTTTGTTATGGGGTCATGTTAAAACATTGTATATGAAACCCTTGTTCCCACTCAAGAAGACTTTTGGGATGAGTGATGTCACTCATGGGCAGATGTTCAAAATACAGTGGCGACATTTGAAAGAGTTCGACAAAACATAAGCCGCCGTGCTCAGCTTTGCAACGAAAGATTTGACGCAAACTTTCTTATAAGCTATGTATGACATTAATAAATTTGTAATATGCAATTCTTTTTTTTTTGTTTTCTCGAGTAAAAAGTAGTGAAATAAAAGCTATCAAAAAAGTTTATGTTTTTTTTTAAGAATTCATCATTCTTTCATGGGCGGAGTTAGGGGGGGGGCTTGGGGAGCTTAGCCCCCTTTAAAATGAAATTAGCAAAATAAAAAACAATTTTTTTGGGGAGAAATATTTTTATTAATTTTTTTAATTAATTTGGGAAATATTTTAATTAATACATACGATCAATTTTTGCCATCATCCTCTCTTTAATTTGTGAATTTTGCAGAAGCATGCTGAGCGACACTGTTTATTTGTTTGCGGTATAGGAATACAATTGCCGGTTGCTGGTAATCTCTAATTCAAAAATCGAATGAAACTGCCGCGTGTCAGTGGGCGCCTCACTGACCAGTAGCGGCCGGTCTTTCAAACACCGGCGCCCGTCGCGCAATGCGCAATGTATATGCCCTGCGAGCGGCTTTGAGCTTGTCTTTTGTTGCTAGTGACGCTAGTCCTAGTCTGCATTTTGCCGTTCTGGTACACATGTTAAAATCGAGATTACGAGTTATTAAGACAGCTGATTACGTTGATGTAAAAACTTTACACTGTGCATTGATTTACTTAAATATGTTTTATTTAGTAAAGTTTTCCGATTTGGAACTTTTCTGAACTTTTGTTTTACTGTTTTCGCATTTAAACTTTGCTTCTACTGTGACTGCAGAAGGCAAAAATCAAAATGAAGAAAGTGAGTGGTGATATTCGTTATTTTTTTTCAAAAATTGCCAAGTCTCCAAAAGAACCTGCCGCAAAAGTTGCAGTTGCAGCGCCAACGGAATAAGTACTGAAATAAATGAAAGTCCCTCGAATGAACGTTTAAGCAACATAAGAGGTTTGTATTATGTATAGATATACAAACACTGGTTAGTTTCGTTTATCTCACTATATTGTAGAGTTATAATATAAAAGGTGTTTTTTTATACTGCCAAAAATTTTGAAACGTATTTTCTGGACGAAATTATGCAAAACAGTTCCTATAAACATATTTAGGTTTATAAACAAATATAAATAACGTCTTAGATGAAAAACGTTGTCTAAATGTGTTGTTGATGAAAAATAATGTCTTGATGGTAAACTTTTATTAAGTATAATATACCCGCTTGACTAATCTATGTATACAAATCTAAGGGTTGTTGTGCAACTAGCAAATAACTTTATTTGCTAGTTTGCAAGAGATCAAAAAATATGTTACGAATGTAATAAAAAAAATAAACATTATTTTCTAATACAAAAAAACAGGGGCGTACCATTTTTTTATGTACAGGGTGGCCAAATAAGAATGCGAGGTACTGTATCTGGGAAACTATTCATCGTAGAAGCTTGCGATAAAAAAATGTATTACTAAAATGGCCAAGATAATGACCTGGAAAATATTTTCAAGTATCTAAAATAGCCGCTAGGGGGCGCAACTGCAATCTTGAATCTAGAAAACTGATGTTTCTGTAAATTTTGCTGAATTAACCTAACAAAAAAATAGCTGATTATTAAAGTAGAGACTAATCCGAACCTTTTTTATTTGAATAGTTTTGCTGTATCTCTAAAAATAAAGCGGTGGGGGGTGTTCAAAAGTTGGCTTAAAACACACCCTGTATACTAAAAACACCTTAGCCGATTTTATCAAACTTGGGCTAGTTGAAAAGAGCTATTATTAAGCTACGAATATTATTATATTTCATGTTTTTTTTAGTTTTACATTTCGCCGCTAGAGGGCTTTTTTCGGCTTTCTGACACAAATGACAAATTTTCTCAAAAAACTTAAATGCAATGGTATAAATTTTTTTATACAAAAAAATAGCTTAATGACGCCTAAATATGCTTGCGAAAACCGCATCTTAATATCTTTATCCTAACCTAAAATTTAGGCCAAAGAAAATTTTATATGGAAATCCCTTAATATTTATAAAAACTACACAATAATTTATTTCGAATTTCTTTTATAATGTAAGTTGTGGCCCTATAAAGGACCGATTTTAAAAAGAAAGGGTTTTAATGCCCCCGTAAATGCTCGAAATGCTGACCATCACGCTCTATGCATTGCTGAAGCCTCACATGGGTAGATAGAACTGCAGCTTCAATTTCGGCTTTCGGTATGGTATGTATTGCATTACGAATGCGGTTTTTCATATCTTCTCTAGTCGTGGGCTGAGTCTGAAATACAATGTCCTTTAACCGCCCCCATAAATAGAAATCAAGACAGGTTAAGTCTGGGAATCGCGGAGGCCATGGAAACAGGCTTCCTCTTCCAATCCACCGCTGTTAAAAAATGTTATTAATATGCTCTCGCACATTCCTAGCAAAATGTGCTGGACAACCATCCAACTGCAAAAACAAATTTTGCCGGACTTCCAGTAGCACATCTTCCAGCAACAACGGTAATTGATTTACCAAAAAGTCGAAAAAAACATTGCCATTTAGAGATTTCTCAAAAAAATATGGTCCAATAATGTTGCCTCCAAGTATACCACACCACACATTTAAACTCCAGCGCCCTTGGTGCTGAACTTCACGCAACCAATGCGGATTTTCTGCAGACCAATAATGCATGTTATGCAGGTTGACTCTACCGTCACTATTAAATGTGGCTTCATCGGTCCAAAGAATTTTAAATAAAAAATCTTTGTCCTCGCGTATCATGCCTAATATCCAATGGCAATAGTCCAACCTACGATCAAAGTCTGCTTCTTCCAATGCCTAATGTAAATTAACATGATATGGGTGCATTCATAAATATATTAAAAAAAATGCTGAACTTAAATAAATCCATATATGGCGAGGGCTATTAGAATTTACCTATTGTCCTTCAAAATATTTTGAATCGTTGTTCTTGATATGCCTAATTCAAGGGATAATGCTCTTGTGCTAACATGAGGATTTCCTTCAATATATCCCAGTACGCTGTGAATATTGTCCACATTTCTTCTAATTCTTGGCCGTTGAAACCTAGGCCGAAAACTTCCATTGGCTCGTAAGTTCGCCACTAATCGGGGAAAAAATCTAACATAACTTCGATTTGGATATCGAGCAGCATAAACTCTTTTTGCTACTGCAGCATTTTGAAGACATTCAAAATAAACCGCAAGCATATCAACAGCTCCATCGTTCGTAAAACGCATTTTGCAAAAACAAAAAATGCTCAAGTAACGTAAAACTTTTGACAACTTACTATTGACAATTTGAGAAATGTTTATAATTTGAGTAGACATTTGTTTTGTTGCATTTTTTTCGTATTATATCCATAGTGAATATATAACATAAAATAGGTCTGATTTTTGAAGCATTATGAATACTTACCTTTTAGTAATATTAATATAGGTAATATTTTCAAAAATGGTAAATTTTGTTTTCAAAAGTAGTGAATTTTAAAAAATTTCAAAATAATTAGTATAAAAAAATTAAAATTTAAGGGTATAAAATATTCTTTGGCCTATATTTTAGGTTAGGAACAAGATATCGAGTTGCGATTTTCGCAATATTATTTAGACATCATTTAGCTATTTTTCTATGAAAAAAAAATTATATCAACGCATTTAAGTTTTTTGAGAAAATTAGTCATTTGTGTCAGAAAGCCGAAAAAAGCCCTCTAGCGGCGAGATGTAAAACTAAAAAAACATGAAATATAATAATATTCGTAGCTTAATAATAGCTCTTTTCAACTAGCCCAAGTTTGATAAAATCGGCTAAGGCGTTTTTAGTATACAGGGTGTGTTTTAAGCCAACTTTTGAACACCTCCCACCACTTTATTTTTAGAGATACAGCAAAACTATTCAAATAAAAAAGGTTCGGATTAGTCTCTACTTTAATAATCAGCTATTTTTTTGTTAGGTTAATTCAGCAAAATTTACAGAAACATCAGTTTTCTAGATTCAAGATTGCAGTTGCGCCCCCGAGCGGCCATTTTAGAAACTTGAAAATATTTTCCAGGTCATTCTCTTGGCCATTTTAGTAATAAATTTTTTTATCGCAAGCTTCTACGATGAATAGTTTCCCAGATACAGTACCTCGCATTCTTATTTGGCCACCCTGTACAAAAGTATTCAATTTACAGCCTATATGTACATATTAATATGTGCATATGGGCTCTGAGTAAACACTAAAATTTTAATGGTGTGTTGGTAAATGGCTGTGGATACATAGAATTCGTCATAAAAAAGGGGTTTTTGTTAAAACTTAACCACCCTGTAGCTCAACATATTTTTAATGCGTTTGGAACCTATGTTTATACGACCTTTTTTTGAGTAATTATTTAATAACAGGTTTTGAATTTTGTCGCAATATTAAGATTACTTACTTTAATATCTGGAAAAATGGTTGTTTTCTTTTTCAGAGCTGCCGCCTAATATGCAGTATTTACATTATCTGGGCACTCTTCAAACGGGATCAAGGCAACCAATATTAGAGAAATATCCATCAACAAAAGTTGGGAATCAAAGTTTTTCATCGAAATATTTTAAACAGTACACCTGGGTTGAATACAGCACACATGACGATGCAGTATTTTGCTGCCGATTGTTTGCGAATAAGGACGATGTGGAAGCAACTTTTACTAAAACAGGCTTCAGAAATTGGAAGAAACTTGCTGAAAAATTATCCATACATGCTCGAGGAAAATCACATATTGAAAATAATCATAAATATGTAGCTTATAAAGACTCATTAAAAACAGGTTCTGTCGTGACACAAATATCTTCTGCATATAGAGAACAGGTTAATAAAAATAGGGAATATTTCAAAATAATTACGGATATCTTACTTACCTTATATCTCCAGGGTGTTGCCCTAAGACGTCATGATGAATCAGAAGACTCAAAAAATAAAGGTAATTTTAAAGAAATTTGTGAACTAGTTAGCAGGTACAATCCCACATTTAAAGAGCAACATCAAAAATATTTTAATTTGAGCAGTTCTGATATACAAAATGATATCATTAACATAAGTGGATACATGATTTTAACTACCATTTGTGATGAAATCAAGGATTCGCATATGTTCGCTTTGATGGTAGATGAGGCGCAAAGTTTTAAGGAACAGCAACTGTCTATTTGTGTAAGGTATATTAAGGGATTAGAAATTGAAGAGAGATTTTTGGGGTTTGTAAACTGTTCTCAAGAACGTGATGCTACAAGTCTTTGCAACATTTTAATAAATTATCTTAGAAATGCCGGATTAGAAAATATTCCAATTATTGCCCAATGCTATGATGTTGCAAGCCTTATGTCTGATAGGGTTGGCGGTCTACAAGCGAAAATTAGAGAAATTTATCCATCAGCCATATATATACATTGTATGGCTCATCGTCTAAATTTAGTGGTAACAGATTTGTGTAAGGAAATTGATTTTTGTAAAAGACTTTTTTAACACACTTGAAGCACTTTATATACATTTTGCTTCGCCATCTACCCATAGTGTTCTAGTTGATATTCAAAAAGAACTAAATCTTACTAAAGTTGAACTATGGCGCCTCTCAGATACCCGGTGGACTTGCCGAAGTTCAAGCTGCCAAGCCGTAAAAAAAAACTTGTGTGCCATAATTAAAGCCCTCGAGTTCGAGATTCAGCAGAAGTCCGACAAAAATGCTGTAGAAGTAATCGGTTTACTTAATAATATAAAAAGTTCAACATTTGTAGTAAGTTTAATAATTTTAGATGATATATTGAAAATAATGAACATTTTAAGCAAACAATTACAGTCTGAAAAGGGCACTTTAGCAGAATCTACAAATATTATAAACGGTACCATTGCAGCACTGGAGAAAAAGCGTGATGAAAAAACTTTCGCACAATTATGGCTAGACATAGAAAACTTAGCACAAGAAAATGACATATGCCTCGATATACGGTCTTCAAAACGTAAAAAAACAGAAAGTATAAGACTTAAAGAATATGTTGAAGCTTCCACTTCCGCAGTACACGAAGAAACGGTCTTAAATTCACCTTTGATAAAAAATGAGGCACAAAAGTTTTGGCTAATTTTAATTTATTATGGGTCTCTCGACAATACAATAAATCATCTAAAAATAAGATTTTCTTCCGAAAGTCAGAAATTAGCTAAATCTGTCTTCAATTTTTTGCAGATGGACTTTGATGGTAGTTTGGAATTCATTAAATTGTATGGAGATACCTTTTTAAACGATAAGGAGCTATTAAAAGCTGAAATGACCGTTATTGGGAATTGCATAAATAAAAGCCAGAGCCACAACATTACCATTTCTGATATTAAAGATGTATTAAGAAAAGAGACTTTTCCAAATGCATATACCCTTATGCAAATAGCATTAGTTTTGCCAATTTCTTCAGCGTCCTGCGAACGCTCTTTCTCAACAATGAGAAGAATTAAAAATTGGTTTAGGTCAACGATGGGTCAGGATCGATTTAGTTCTTTAGCATTAACCAGTGTTGAAAGTGATCTAACAAAGTCATTATCGCCTGATGAAATTTTAAAAGAGTTTTTAAAAAAGGGAAATCGAAAACTTTTATTAGAGTAGTTATAAGATAATTTTGTTGGATTTCATTTTATTTAAGGACATTTTAAATAAATTTTGCTTTTACTATTTTTGAAGAATTATTGCGTTTTATTAAAATGATATTGGTTTTGAAGGTGGCAGACAATGGAGAAGTAATATCTAATTGTCGGATTTGAATTGTCTTAATTAATTTAAACATGACGTTTTGGTTGGTAAATATCTCCAACCGTTATCAAGTGTAAACTGCTACTTTACACTTAATATAACATTTTAATATAATAATGGTTGGAGATACTTACCAACCGAAACGTCGTGTTTAACTTTGTCTAAATTAATTAAGTCCGACAATTAGATATTAAAATGATATTATTTTGAACTTTGAAATTTTTCTTGAAAGTTTAAATTTTTTTTAAAAACTAGCGACTTTTGAATTTTGCTGTGTATGCAATATAGTCCAATACATATACAGAATGGTTCATACGTTATGGATATTGCAATAAAATTCAGAAACGTGTTCCTTGGATGAAACCTAATATGAAAATAAAAGTAAAACAAATTCATGATATTATGTATACAGTATAGCAAATTAGAATAGAAGCTGTTTAAGATTATTCTTTTTTTTTTAATAATTTTAACGGCTTATAAGTGAAAATGAAGGTGCCCACCAAAAAATTTGTTATCTCCGGCGTCGCCTGCGGCGGACTTTTCTTTGATGGCCACCTCCTCACCTCTTCGTGTAACTCTGCCTCTGGATGGGGGCTTTAGCCCCCCCATTTTTGAGTCTCTAACTTCGCCCATGCATTCTTTTTATAAATAACTGTAGATATTTATGAAACCTTCAAATCAAAGAATTGCAGTGCAATTTTTTTCCAATAATGAATACTCACCGTAAATATTATCAAACGGATGAAAGTAAAAATTTAAATTTTAGCGAGAAATAAAATTTGAACAATGGTTATTTTTATGGTTTATTTTTTTATGCGTAACCGGTACGTCGAAGAAAAAAAAGTCAAGAGAGAAAATGTATTTTAAGTTAAGCGAGGATTAAAAAAAAATTATTTGAAAAAAACAGTGACGAACCATTTTTTTTAAGGAGTTAACTAGATTCTAGCTCGGATGGACGCCACTGGTAAAATAAAAAATTAAATTAGGTACTAAAAAATAGTACTAGATGCATAGAAACTACCTGCCAATTTTCAAAAAAATATCTACAAGGATGTCAAATTTATCGTGAAAATTTTTCTTAAAATTTGATCACCCTGTATCTTAAAATCTAATCATTTTCGAATAGGGGTTTATGGCGCAAACTTGCTTATTTTGATGCCGCCCTCTACAATCCCTCCAAGTTTGCCCTACTAATTATAAAACACTCTGCATACTTTATACCGAACGAAGAATTTCTAAAAATCTTTTTAAACAATTTAATATTAATACATTTAAAATTCAAAACTACTAATGGATGTAAAAAAATGTGACCTCGAATATATATATATTTTAACTTTTAAGATATGTAATTACATAGGAGTTTTTGCAATATATAAACGATTAATAAATGCCGTTTATTATTATTATTATTATTATTATTATTATAAAACGGATGAAAAAATGTATAAAAGATGATGTTAAGCCAGGATTACAATATCACTTGTACGTATTTTGAAAATTTGTTAAACCTTTTTGTGAGGTCACCAGGAAAACTTTTAAATGGCCATCTCTAAAATTAAAACGTTATTTAACCAAATTAATGAGTCACATAAGAATGATGTCACACATAATGACAATATATCAGTCAAAAATTAATCACCAGGAAGTGGATGAAACTGAAGAAGGAGAAAAATGCTATTGGCTTAATCTAAAACATTCTGTACAAACTTATTTGAATGATTGTGAAATCTGACAACATATGAACACCATTCAGTAAAAATGAATGTTGTGTGAACCCCACAGCCAATCGATCATTTTAAACTCTTCATATTGATATTTTTACTGTTGAAAAAAATATTAAATTATAATTGATTCTTTTTCCTAGCTATGCTGTCTTAATTCCGATGAATTTAGAGGTCCACTAAAATTCAAATATCAGGCTATAATTTTATACAATATTTTAATCTTAATTTCTTAATTTTTGAGATAGGATAACTAGATAAGAAAACTAATAATTTAACCTTAGTTTTAAAAAATGGTAAGAATTATTATAAAAATGATTCTCTTAATCAGATTAAAATTTTAAGTTTAATTAAAGATAAGGTAGATATAAGGCTTCATGAAATATTGCCTAATATTAGATTAAAGAGAGGTTTGATTAATGGACTAGGAGGTTCAATATTTAAATCAATAAGTGGAAATTTGGATGCATCGTGTACGGAGAACGATATGATAACTTATATAATCAAAATAGCATCTTTAAATGTTATTGATCAATTTAATGATACAACAAGCAAAATTATAACTAATCAAAAAATATAGGAAAGAAAATTAATGATATTTACTCATTGATTTTAGGATCTGAACACTATTTCGTTATCAAAGACTATTTAGACCAATTAATCAATCTTTATGAAATTATTAATTCTGTTTTACAAGATTATGAAAATTTAATATCGTGTAAAAATAAAGGTGATGCATCCAAGTATTATAAAGACAAAAAATTTATATTATAAACTCCTTAAACTCCAAAAACAATTAGATAAACATAAGTTACAGATATAGAATGTTACATTATAAATAATAAAATAACCTATGTACCATGTATACCATGTATTAAAAAAGTCCCAGAACCCCTTAATAATTTGTGAATGCGCCCTTTTAGTAAAGTGTGTTAAATAAAAATTATAGATCTCTTTCAGATCTACATTAGAAAGGTAACTTAGAATATACAGGAAGCATAACAAAAGTAGTAAAGATTAAAAGTTACCTTTCTTAAAGGGAATGGTATATTTTTGTATAATCTTAAAAATCTTAAAATCTTAACACAACGTTCTGTAACATATGCTATACGTAACTTCAACAGATTGAAAGATACAATGGTTTAAAAAATTTTAATGTAAAATTTATTATAAATAAAAAATGCAAATACTAACCCCAAAAAAAACCATACAAAAAAAGTATTTAAACAATAAAGTTATTTAATTGAATATTCAATTAGCCTTTATTACCACTTTTTGCTACAATAAACAATGTGCTAAATTGTAGTAAAAAGCATTTGCTACGCTTTCTAACATATTGGAGTTATCAATTCACATTTGGTTCTAATAGGTAATACGTTAATATTTTCCGGTTTTGTCACATAAACTTAATTTTGAAATGCTTCCAAAGAAAGTAGTCAAATAAATCAAATGATAAATGCACTTTCTACTTCCAATATTTTGATACAATCATTTTTTTAATCGGTTGATAAATAAGAAGAAGAAGAAGAAGAAGAAAAAACTTAGTAATAAACTAAGTAAATACGTTATAATAAAATTGATTCAATAAAAATAGCATAGAAGGGTCACTGTCACTATAGAATAGGTTATACTGATTTTCGTGTTTATTTACAGAATGTCCAAGGAAGACTTAGAGTTGGATGACGAAATGCTCTTAGACACTGAGAGTGACGATCTAGAAACTCTAGAAGATCCTTTCGCTCCAAGCGAAGATGAGAGAGATCCTACGACCCAGCTACTGAGGCCAGGAACAATTTTAAAACCAAAATAGAGTATTATTTTAACGTAAAGTCATTGGTAAAGCCACAAAATAAAATAAAAAACTATATCAAACCAAGTGACCCAAGATCTGTAATGGAAATTGATGAAGCTTCCATATCAACTTCTAGTTCATGCTGTCCCCAAGAAGATGAAGATAATGAAGAAACATCAAATGAATCAGCATTATTTGATGGCAAATTTTTTAAAATTGTTAGCCGAAGTAATAATTTTAATATTGCTGCAATATGTCAAATTTGTAAAGGCACGAAATCCATTAAAGGAAAAACAACACTAACAACAAATTTTATAAGGCATTTAAAGGTTAAGCACGCCACAGCGTTTAATGACTATACTAAATACAAAAGAGTTAAAAAATAAAGTCTAAAATCAAAATATAAAAAGGATGATAAACTCTCAGAGTCTGAGCAGGTTCAGAAGCCATTTAAGAGCAACAAGCAGCTAGATATTAGATATAGTATAGCTCAGGCAAGTGCCATTACGCAAGATCAATTCGACCAGCGGCTTCTTAAATTTGTTATTAATTCCATGAGCTCCGTTTCAGTCCTTAGCAATCCCAATTTTATTCAGATATTTGATGGATTTAATTTGAAAGTTATGTCCAGAACAACAGCTGTAAAAAAAATAACGTCGCTAAGTACTAACTTTTTTAGTAACGTTAAATCTTTGCTACAAGATGTGCCATTTGTGTGTACCACAGCTGATATCTGGTCATCCAAGAAAAGAAGCTTTTTGGGAGTGACATGTCATTGGATCGATAACCAAACACTTCAACGAAAATCAATCGCATTAGCATGCAGACGCTTTAGTGGAACACACTCATTTGACAAAATTGCAGAGGTGTTAGATGATATTAACAATTTTTTTGGCTTGTCTGAAACAAAAATTATAGGAACGGTAACTGATAATGGTTCCAACTTCTTTAAAGCTTTCAAGGAGTTCGGAATAAATCTTGACGGGGATATTATCTTGCAAACAGTCCAAAACGAAAAGCAAGAGTATGACGATGACGAAGAAACGATATCACAGGCTTCAGAGTTAAACGATGAAGATGAAGACGAATTGATATCGCCAACATCAATTACTTCTGAATATGATGATCAAAGTAACAGCCATATCATTTTACCCAATCATTTCCGTTGTGTGACCCATACGATAAATTTAATAGCTACAACAGATATAATTAAAACAATAAACAAAAGTCATTCTCTACGTAGTAAGCACACGACCATAATGAATAAGTGTTCCTTATTATGGAATAAGAGATTGTTAAAGAAACATTGGGTTTACATTACCTTAGCTATCCAGGGGTCACTAGATGGAATTCCTATTCCTATATGCACTAGCCCAAATTTTAAAGGAAAAAGATAAACTTAATGTTTTGTTTGAAAAATTAGATTTAAAATCACAGGTTCTTAAAGAATCTGATCTGGAATATATTGAAGAGTACATTAAAATTCTTCAGCCTATAGCATATGCTATCGGCATATTGCAAGGCGATCAAAATACCTACTTTGGTGGCCTTTTCCCAACAATCGGAAGCCTGTATGTTAAATTTTATAGAATGAAGACTCAAAGTTTTAGATACTTAAATTTAGTAGTAGAGACCTGTTTAAACTCTTTAACAGTGCGGTTTGCAAGCTATTTTTCTTTAACAAAATTGTCACGGTTTGCTTTAGTTGCCACTATTACTCATCCGAAATTTAAGTTGCGTTGGTTAAGTGCTTTTAAAGATACTGGATTGGCCCTAAGTACAACTGAGCTGAAAAATATAGTCATTCAGGCAGTATCTGATTCTGAACTTAATTCTATTGAGAAAAAATCAGAACTAAATGCGGTGAAATGTTCCGAAAATACGTTCGAAACTGATTTTTTTGAGTTTAGCGACACAAGTGATTCATTAAATCTAGCCACAGCCAATTCTTTAAATGAATTTGAATTGCAGTACTTGCAAGATTCTGAAAATAACATTGAAATGTTAAATAAATATCCATGCATTAAGCGGGCTTTTATTAAATTCAACGCTGTTTTGCCATCTTCGGCACCCGTCGAAAGATTGTTTTCGTTTGCAACATTCATCAATTCTCCTAGGCGGCATGCACTCTCTGATTTAAATTTTGAAAACCTAGTATTATTGAAAGCCAATAAAATATAACGCATTCTACTTTCTACTACATTATACGCACATGACATACAGGGGGTCAATTTTTGATTTGGGGCCAGAGAGCGTCCCCGGGAGAGTTAAATACATCCTATTGGTCGAAATGGCTAATAGTTCAGGAGAACTGTCCCTTTTGACACTAAAGACAGTCTTTTTGAGAGAGGTTCGTTTTTCTGGGTTTGGGTAGGTTCTCTTCCTTGATTAGGTTCTCTTCCCAGGAGGGTCCCTGCTCCCAAGTCAAGAAGACGCACAGGCCACTTTTTACTAGACATGAATGATCCATTTGATAGCTTAATTAAAAACATTGCTTAGTAGAATGTATGTATTATGTATATATTTAAAAAAAGTTGTTTAAGTTGGTTTAATGTTCCCTGTAAATTTAGGTACTTGTTTTATTTTCCTACTTGAATGTATGTTCCTTAGGTTCAGCTGTGTTTAACTTTAATATAAACATTTTAAAAGTACTAATATAGTGGTTTTGTTTCCTCAGGGTGCCGGGTGGTATCTATAATATAACTTAATAATATTGTAACGAAACAGTAAAACAAAAAACTTGCTTTCAGGTTCATCCAGCTTGAAAAGTGTATTTTACTTATATGTTACTTGTTAAAAAAGTCAATATTACTTGCCTACAGTACTCACCAGTGCAGCCCCTACCTATCCTATAACGTTGACCAATTTAATTGTGATCACCCATTGTGATTTATAAAATTAGATAAAAGTGATTTTCTCGTTGCATTTCTGCCACATATTAGCCAGTCATAGTAAGTACCAGTGTACCAGTCAGTAATAAAATAATATTAAAATGTACGAAATATAAATTTTTGAATGTAATTTTTGTTATATTCGCTTGAGAATTTTGATTTATATCATACCTTTTTTTGAAATTATATATCAATGACTTAACTCGTACCGCATAATGATTTAAATCAAAATTTAAGACTTAAGTCAAAAAATCGACTTAAATCATATCATATTGATCTTTTATGACTTAACTGACCGCATAATGATTTAAATCAAAATTAAAGACTTAAGTCATAAATTTGACTTAAATCATGCTATTTTGACTTAAGTCTTTAGTAAAACGACTTGACTTAAAAGAAAACGATTTAAGTCAAGACTTAAGATTTAAATCATTTGAATGTTGAACTCGATTTGACTTAAAACTTAAATCATTTTGATTTTGGATGTGACTTAAGACTTAAGTCTATTTAAATTTGACTTGTTGCACCTCTGGTTATAAGCCGTCGTGAGGGAGGGCGCTATACGAACCGTAACTCTGTTTCTTTCTATCTGCACTAACGTTCGCCTCGCCCGATCACACTTTTCGTAACGCCTTTGCCAGCTTATTCTGCAACTCAAGCGTGCGTAAAAAAGTTTTACTTAAAAAACTGAAGCAAAAGCATGTGCTTCTGTTTTATTCACATGAGCCATTTTGATTAAGCCCTTGATCCGTGATCTGATTTTCGCATTCGCTTTGTTATGCAACGATTTGTTGTTGCGCCGTTTTTTATTTGGCAGGAAACGCGAACTTTTAAAAGGACTAAGAAAATAGAATATTAGG
This sequence comes from Anthonomus grandis grandis, assembly GCF_022605725.1. Lineage (NCBI taxonomy): Eukaryota > Metazoa > Arthropoda > Insecta > Coleoptera > Curculionidae > Anthonomus > Anthonomus grandis. Next base: position 15,041,448 of record NC_065550.1, read on the forward strand.
GTGCCTGACTTGAAAAAACTTGTTTTAAACAATTTAAGTTTAGAAGCAAAAATGGAAATACAAAATACGCCGTTATTAAATGAATATAAATGAAACACAAAAAGGGTGTAAAAGCAAGCCCGCTTTTACGCCTAAATTTCACATAGATCTTTACGATAAATTTTTGTGACTGCAAAAAAATAATAATTAGGTGGGTAGTAGTATTTCAAAATGTATAGTACTAAAA